>NC_136809.1:45561867-45569367 GCF_951216825.1 Electrona antarctica
GTACCTGTTGATGGAGCTGACACTGGGGACGCTGTCATTGTCGCACACTCTCTCGGCCAGGAGCCGGTCTCTGATCTCCCAGGCAAACATGGTGGGGTTTTGGCGTTTGTAATCGGCGATCTTGTCGACCACTTTGGGTGTAGCAACCTTTGGTTTGGATCCCCCGATCACACCGGGGCGGATGCTGCCTGTCTCGTAGTATCTGTTAAATCACAGCATGCATGAGGAGGATAGTGCCTGTCAGTCACAAGAGGTCCCGAATGAATGTTCGATTGTTGGATTAAAATATGTCATATCTGTTGGGGCAGCTGTGGCCCGAAGCAGTGGTAACAAACGTGTGGTCTGGGGACCCCCAGGGATTTTAGAGGGGGTTCTAGGGGGTCCCAAGCTAATTTTATTAATACGTTGTATAATATAGAACCAAAAATCTGTTGAACCAATTTAACCCTATTCTAATTTGAAAATGAATAGAAAGAATATTTTCCAAAAAACATTTGGAATATTTCTGAAACATTATATCAACACAAACATTATAAAGACCCAATGGGGGTCCCTCTGGCACAACATATATTTTCAGATGGGGGTCCGTGTCAAAATACATCCTTGACATGAAAAGGTTTGAGAACCTAACGTAGAGGTACTGAATGAATGTTTGATTCAAATTTCATATCTGTTGGGGAAGCTTTGGTTTAAAGGTTAGACCATCGTGCTTGTAGCCAGAAGGTTGCCGGTTCCATGACGCACGCACGCACGCACGCACGCACGCACGCACGCACGCACGCACGCACGCACGCACGCACGCACGCACGCACGCACGCACGCACGCACACTCCTTCCCTCAATAGCCATCCATGTGCAAGGCACTACTGCTCCAGTGTGGCCAACCCAAAGGATTGACTAATGACTTGCTCCAAGTCTGTGAATAGACTATTCCGTTTTGGCTCAGAAACTCTCAAATTGGAACCATTCATAACTTTGTCAAAAGATTTTGACTTTCTGGGCATTAAAAAAGTGGTCATTAAAAATCCGGTCATTATTTATTTTTTAAAGAAAAGGGGGGATTATGTTTTTCAGCACAAAAAACATATAAGGCTTCTCTGTGTGTCTATCTCAACATAGTAAGACCTCGCAAGCTTATTGTTAGCGTAGCCTTGTTGATCAATCTGACCAAAAGTATGTGTGGTTGTGGTTATGTTGACCTGCAGGCCAGCTGTAGTGTTAATGTGATATACACGCTAAGGAAGGCTTGGCGACCGAAACGCCTCCGTGTATGCTGTGACTGTCCGTGTATGCTGTGACTGTCCGTGTATGCTGTGACTGTCCGTGTATGCTGTGACTGTCCGTGTATGCTGTGACTGTCCGTGTATGCTGTGACTGTCCGTGTATACTGTGACTGTCCGTGTATGCTGTGACTGTCCGTGTATGCTGTGACTGTCCGTGTATGCTGTGACTGTCCGTATATGCTGTGACTGTCCGTGCGTATTGAAGGACTTTGGAGTGCTGGCTATTTCTTTCTTAATGTGAATCTTTGTGAGCCGTGCAAACTGCGTATATACAGACTGAGAGTGCTTGTTTCTGTTTTCTACCTATAAAGTATAGAAACATAACAGCTTAAGTTAAGACAGCTTACTGTAAAGCTGACATACTGTAAACAATATGCCTGGCTCAGTGACTACATTTGACTAAACGTTTTACGTCTCAATGAGGAGTCTCAATATACTATCTCAGTGATTAGCCTCTTGTATAACTTTTGGACTGTCTGGATATAATAGATTTCAAAGTAATACACATGAATATGTTTTATAGTGTCTGACTGCTCTATTCCTTACAAGTATCCTTGTAATGTAATCTAGGAATTTAAGATAATTCTACCAATTCGCCAATACTAAGTCACTGTGTATTAATTACAACATGCTGAGGGACTAAAATGCAAACCCATCCGCTATAGTATAGTAACACAGTCATGTGTTTACTTTGATAGGCTGAAGCCATCTTTGATTGCTTTAATAAATTACGCATTACACACACACGCGCACGCACATGCACGCACACGCATGCGCGTGCACACACTCACACACACACACACACACACACACACACACACACACACACACACACACACACACACACACACACACACACACACACACTCACACATGCATGCACAGGGGAGGAAATATTTGTTGTCCACCATGGCTATTTCATGAATGCATTTGCATGTAGAAGGACTGTGGGGTGGGGGGGGGCTGAGGGGTGGGGGGACAGCGAATGCGCTACACAGCTTGCAGAAAAGGGGGGATGCTGTGTGTGGATGCAAGCTGTCAGTCAGTCTTAAACCTGCTCTCTCTCTCTCTCTCTTTCTCTGTGTCTCTCTCTCACTCCCTCTGTCTCTCTGTAAGGTAGCGTAATCCCTTCCGTGATGGTGTGTGTTCCTGCATGTGTACATTTCTTCATCTGTCTGTGTGTGTGTGTGTGTGTGTGTGTGTGTGTGTGTGCGTGCGTGCGTGCGTGCGTGCGTGCGTGCGTGCGTGCGTGCGTGCGTGCGTGCGTGCGTGCGTGCGTGCGTGCGTGCGTGCGTGCGTGCAATAGGTATGTGTGTGCGTGTGTGCAATAGGTATGTGTGTGCTCTTGAGTGTGTGTGTGCGCAGGGGGGTTCAATTGTACCACGCACAGCTGGAGAATAAACACAGCTAAAGGAAAAAACAATCTATTTTCAAGTGGAAAACTATTTAAATAATTCACAGCAAAAATCACCGTTTACCGTTTAGTAAACGGAATAAACGACTGTGGTTATTGATATCGGCACAACGTTGAGCCAATACGCGCGCACACACACACACACACACACACACACACACACACACACACACACACACACACACACACACACACACACACACACACGGTGGTAGAGTTGGTGTTTTTGTTCTGCTGGCACCACAGAGACAGAGAGGAGAGGATAAAACAGCCTCCTTCCTCCATCCTTCTCTGCTATACCCCCCCCCCCCACCCCCCCACCCCCCCCGGCCCACCCCCTTCATGGTAACGCTTCAGTGAGTTGAACGGCCAGGATAGGGGAGAGAGAGTATAGGAGAGAGGGACAGAGAGAGAGAGAGAGAGAGAGAGAGAGAGAGAGGGGCAAGAGGAAGGGAGAACAATAAGCAACACATTTTTTTGATATAGCTGAGGGCCGCTGTGGCTAATCCTTCCCCTCCGTCCCTCTGAATCCTCTCTCTCCCTCTCTCTCTCTCTCTCTCTCTCTCTCTCTCTCTCTCTCTCTCTCCCTCTCTCTCTCTCTCTCTCTCTCTCTCTCTCCCTCTCTCCTTCAACACCCTTTTCTCTTTTTGATTCTGTTCCTTTTTCTGTCTCTCCCCCATTCTTTTTTCTTCCCCCCCCCCTCGTGTGGGTGGGTGTGTGCACACTGAAATATGGTAGCACTTTCATTTTGATGCTAATTCCTAAAAGTGATGAATCTTTTCCCCTTTGTGCCCCTTTCTTCTCCGAGGGACGGAACGAGCACGGGATTTACTCTTGAATTTGGCTTTTGAAAAAGTGGGAGAGAGAGAGAGAGAGAGAGAGAGAGAGAGAGAGAGAGAGAGAGAGAGAGAGAGAGAGAGAGAGAGAGAGAGAGAGACAGAGACAGAGACAGAGACAGAGACAGAGAGAGAAATATGGAGAGGGCGTGCAAGAGAGAATACAGGAGAGAGAAATAAGAGAGACGGACAGAAAGGATGGGTGGGGGGTGCATGTAGAGAGAAATGAGACAGTGGAATAATATTATGGGTTGATGGGGTGAAAAAGGAGGCCAAAGGCGGAACATGAAGGACCGCAGCTCGCCTACTGCCAGCCAGGGTGAGTGAGGGAGCGATAGAAGGACACTGAATTCATGCTGTCCAGCTACAGACGGGATTAAACACAGCTCTAACTGCGAAATCCAATTAGTTTGATCCATTGAAACTCCAAATGGACCCTTGTGGGTCTGTGAATATACAAACAAATGGACCCTCATGCGTCCATCTTGTTCAATTTGTACGTAAAGTGCACAGCAAGTCAGCAACAAATCCTGATTGGTACATTTATAAATGAACACTGCTGTCTTCCTGGTTTATACCGCATGCTATAGGAAAGAGTTTCACCTATTTCTCACTCTGCTGATGCAGTGCTTACTGTATTGAACAGGTTGCAACTTGAAATCGCTCCTGGACTCTTGGATCATTTGTATTTGAATGAGTGGATATTATACGGTGCACAGTAAAAATGTCAGTGTTAACTTATCTTGTAACTCTGAGAGTGTGTAAATGTAAGCATGTGTGTTTGTGTTTTCTCGCATGCTGTATGAACAGCAGTGGTTACCAAACGGTGTGCCGTGGCACCCTGCTGTGAGACAGGTCCAGGTGTGCCCTGGGATTTTGTGACAACTGCACATTATTATTGCAATATATACAATTGAATAAATGTTATTCATTCGAAAAATGGCTAAAATAACATAGGCTCAAAACGTGTCACGATACAACTTGTTATGAACGTGTAGATAGGCTAATTTCGCTACGAATGCAGGTGTGCCTTACCCATTTAGGACTATGACCGATTCTAAAAACCTTCGAAACCTTCTAAATCCTGATCTACGTTTTCTGAAAACCTTTCAAATTAAAAAAGAATAATAATTATGTTGCTATACTATTGTACATATTATATACTGTACCAAAACGGGTTCCCGTCGTGAAAGGTATATCTACAAAAAGGGGTTGCTGCCCATAAAGGGTTGGTGTGCCTTTCTGAAAAGTTTGAAATGCCCTTACCTGCCCAGTATCTTGCTGACACATCCATGGCTGACTCGTAGCTGGCGGGAGATGTCGCAGGGGCGGACCCCTTGGTGGGCAAGCTCTACGATTCGCTGTCTAACTACATCTGGGAGGGGCCTTCCGTTGACAAACACACCACCGAGCTGGTTCACCCCACCGTGCCCTAGAGGAGAAGGACACTCTGTGTCAGATGGGTAAAAAGAAAGCCATGGATAAGAGGAGGAATTTGAAAAAGCGGGAGAGACCTGGAGAGGAAAGCAAATATTAATCTTGCGACCGACATCTATAGCAGAGAGAGGCTCGCAATGTGAGCTGATTACTAAGAGGTTCGGGCTGAGTTAATGTATTAAGTAATGCATTGAAATTCTCACACACAATATCGTGCCACAAACAAAGAGATCAACGAGGTAAAAGGAGAAGATGTGCCCAGCTTTTTAATATACGCTGCGACATGCAGGCTTTAACCAAATGTACTCAAAATGAAAACGTGATGCTGAGAGGGTCCTCCTATAACAAACAAGGGCAAGTTCAAGTACAACATTTTTTTTGTTACCTTTGATTGGAATTAGAGCCAAAGTGACTAAGAATAACCGTGGGCGGGTATAATTTCATAGAGATGTAGAATTATTCACATACAATGTATACCCAAAACGTGCAGTGTGTAACAGTGGGATGTGCTTGCACAGACACCCGGGGGTCTTGTATTGCTGACGATTAAGAATGTCCTCATGCCACACAGCTGGGTTAATCCATTGCTTCAGGGGTACCACAATGGTATTTGTACATGTGTTGATGTAACACAGTCATGATCAACCACTTTAAATTCCCCCCACTTTGATATGCATTAGATTTTATATGATTTCATCTGGGACCCCAATCTACACTATAACGTCAGTGTTGATTTAACTCAGAGAGTATAAGTGTACAAGTAGGCAGGCCTATAAAACTATCACAACTGGTGTAAAGTAACTACATTTACTAAAGTACTGTACTTGATTTTGAGGTATTTCTACTTTACTTAGTATTTCCATTTTCCAATACTTTTACTTCTACATCTCAAAATCAAATATTGTGCTTTTACTCCACTACATTTATTTGAAAACTTTAGTTACTAGTTCCTTTTTTTAATTTTGATTACTCACTCACTCACGCACGCACGCACGCACGCACGCACGCACGCACGCACGCACGCACGCACGCACGCACGCACGCACGCACGCACGCACCCACTCACGCACGCACCCACTCACGCACGCACGCACTCACGCACGCACGCACGCACGCACGCACGCACGCACGCACGCACGCACGCACGCACACACACACACACACACACACACACACACACACACACACACACACACACACACTCTCTCTCTCTCTCTCTTCATTCAACAAAGGGTAAAAAAGCAAGAAATTGGAGGAATGTTCTTTCGGGCCTTAATCAAATCAAATTATTGTTTGAGCTAACTGTTGGTGAAACGAAATAAGAAGGCATTAAAGAAGAACATCAGCTCTTCCAAGGAACTGGCCAATCGGGACCTCAGGGGTTTGCTTTTAGAACAGTGGTTTTCAACCCTTTTTGTATCAAGGCCCGTTATTTATTGGGCATTTGAGTCACGGAACACGATTTGATTAGATTTAGCCTCTCAGACCCAAAACTTTTAATATTTTGTTGTTGGATAAGATTTCGTCCACAATTCCATGCTGTATTGATGTTAGGATAGGAGAGATAACAGGCAAACGTTGATCAAAATAACAATTATTCTACATTCTCTAATTGTGTAGACTTGTAAATTAAAACAATAATTTAACTCTTGAGAGCGTAAAATTAAACCATTTTACGCTCTCAAGAGTTAATGATCTCTAGTGGTCCATTTGGTTGTCAACTCTCCATCATTTAGCTGCGGGGACCACCTGGAACCCCCTCAAGGACCACTGGTTGAATTCCACTGCTATAGAATATGCCTTAGACCAGGGGTTCACAAACTGTGATGCGCGAACACCCTCTACGGGGTGCATGCCATGAAAAGGGTAATGGCGGTTTTATGCTGTTATTTAACACAAACAACAACATCCGGTAAAACACTGTTGTAAGGAGATGTATAGAGCAACTGCACGGGAGAGTAACCTATGCAGCTGTGTGTCTCTCAGTGCAGTGACATTCTATGGCTATGTGCAATAATGCACCATAAATAAATATATGTTTTAAATAATTGAACTCAATATGGACCCATTATAGTGATTTACGTTTTGCCACAATCATGTACCGTAGCTCTACAACAGAGGCACAGCGATGACAATGCAAGCAATGGTACAAAAACTGTTTGAAAATGTAAAAAAGATATAATTGTCAGCCAAATACAACAAGACTTAGTGTTGGGAGGTGCGTCTATAAGTCAGGAGGTAACAGGGGGTGCACGGCCAAAAGGATTTGGGAACCACTGCCGTAGATAATTGACAAATGCTCATTTAAAGGAGCATTCAGTGATTTGGGTGATTTGGAAAAAAAAACCGGTCCACCCGGTAACAAGATGTGCACATGCACACGCTCTACAGTGGGGGAAGTACAACAGACCAACAGCACGCGCACCAATCCCAGCCACACTCGATCATGATTGGAGGAAGGCACCTCTCATCCTGATTGGATGAAAGCTTTGCCACCCAAAGCCCAAACCGAAACTAGGGTTTTTTTACC
>NC_136809.1:45574367-45629367 GCF_951216825.1 Electrona antarctica
GACGGATAGAAACATTACATCGAGCACAGCTCTTCGCCTTCACACTCTGCAGATTAGTAGGCCTATTGGCACGTTACGGTAGACAGCACAGAGAGAGAGAGAGAGAGAGAGGGGGGGGGGGGGGCTGAAACGGGCAGCCAGACATTTTTCACGCGTCACAGTCGATTCCTCACAACCTCACAACCTTTGACATTTTTGTGTAATCGTTTTAAAGCGCCTCTCGGATTTGACATATATAACTTTAGCTCCGCTATACCGTCAACACTCCGGATCATACGGACCGTGAAACGGACCGTGCAACCATGGTGTGTGGGTCAGCGGATGGAGAGAGCGGAGGAAACATGATTCGTTCTAGCTTTTTGAGATGTGTTTAATCCATGGTGCTATATAACGCACCGTAGACGAAGCTCTGTCATTTCACATAACGGCGGGGAGCGTTCAAAAACGGCTAAAGTAACCCCGGGGGATTATTGAATAGCCTATAGGCCTATATACTCATTGAGAGACAACTCAAGGGTAGACAACAAGGCAATGCAGGCTGGCCAGGCATATGGGGCAGAATCCTGATCTGAACCACTTCATTGTAGTCCTATATGACAACTTTACTAACATGCAATCGTTAAAAGGCTCCCTGGCCGAAATATGGGCTAATGAATCCAACCAACTCGCAAGCTGAAACCTAAATGTGCGAGACACTAGTGCGTCTTAAAATATATAGACTAGGCCTATATATATACCCCATTGCTGTGTGGTGCCTGCTGAAATTGTCACACAAAATAGCCTAAATATCGACAAGGTATGAAGCAACATTTCACTGAGGAGAATATAGGCTACATCAGCTGCAGTGCCCGTGGCTGCACCATGCATCATATGGCTCTGCATGTATATACACGACACGTGAAAGAAGTAAAGGAGCGCATGGGAAAACGAAGTGACCTCATGCACGCCCCGTTGCCCGCCATGTCACGAATGAGTGATCCAGTCCATTCCTGTCCTCTGTGGCCACGACGGGCCGTGCAACGGTGCATGCGTGTGCTGGAAGACCTCACAAGCACTCTGGAGATCCGTACACCTGTAATAGTGTGCAGGCGGTGTCTGTGTAACCTGCTTAGGCGTCGAGGCTGTTTGTGGTTTCACAAAAGCGGGTCAAGTTCACCTTTTAGTCATGCTTTGTTACCCCTGTGCACCTTCCCTCAATATCTCTCTCTCTCTCCCCCCCCCCCTCGCGCGCACGCACACACACACACACACACACACACACACACACACACACACACACACACACACACACACACCTCCCTTTCTCTAGCATAACTCTTTCCTCCTTCCATCACCACGTCACAGCAATGCAATATAGAGCCAACTAACTCCTCATTTACAAATTAGTTTCCACGTGCTTTTGAATGAACTATATATGACTCGTGTTCAATTGTCACAAGTAGACATGATATAAAACGAGACATCCCAGTATAGTTCACGATATGAAAGTTCTACGAACGGCATGTGCACCAGACGGGGTTGTTGTTTGTTGTCACAGTGGGTCAGTTAGTAGGCTATAGTTACTTACGGTGCATCGCCGCGAACGGGTCGTGCTTACAGTGAATCTCCATCAGTCTGTGTTGTGGGTGGTGGTGGTGGTGGTGTTGGTGGAGGGGGTGAAGGCCCCTTAAGCCACCTGCCAGTTCAGGATGAATCTTGAGTCTTGGATCAGTTTATACCGAAAGACCTTGAAGCTCCAAAAATGCAGAGAGAAGTTCCTTTGAAAAATGTTTGCTCAATATATAGACTAGCTATATCCTAAAAAATAATTAAAAAAACAACAACAAAAAACAACGTTTTTATCAATAAGTAGGCCTATAACGAGCACCCATGCGTAAAAGTATAATGCATTGAAAGAGTGTAAAAAAAAATGTGTTCTGGAGATGAATAAGAAGAAGGGGGGATGATTGAAAAAATAACGTCAGGCAGGCTCATTCGTGTATAGTCCAAAGCCCGGTGCACCCCTTACGTCCTCTGCTTTGGTGCCTCGAAAACCATCAAATAGAAAACATACAAAACGGTGCTCATTATTGTCTCCGCTGCTTATTTATAACGACTATAGCCTGAGTCCACGAGGGGGAAAAGTTGGGGGAAATAATATGGCATCCGAACGGGTAATATTTCCCCCCGTATATAATGGAATCCCCCTCACCCTCTCTCTCTCTCTTTCTCCCTCTCTCTCCTTCTCGGTCCGTTGGCCGTGACCCCTGAACTATAATTGAACCAAATGGAGGCGCAAAGAAGACACGAGCACTTGGCACTCCGAAACGACAGAATAAAACTCTTTCTTCGATATGATGTGCATCTAGAACCTAAATTTGTACAATTCTATTCATTGCTAATCCACGGTCGTGGTGCATGGTCCAATTCATTCACGGCACATTCTCGGGCTATGAATCGTCCACGGACTTTAAATAAGGTCTTGATAAACTCCCATCAGTGATGCATGTGGAGGAGATACGAACGAGTGCGCGCATCTTGTAGTGTCATATCCACAGTGTAAAAAAAAAAAAAAAAAAGAAGGAAGAAAAAAAACTTTGCATGTAATTTAAAAAAAAAAAGCCAAAGATTTGAGTAAAGCTATTCAGGCTGACTTGAGAGTTCCGCTTGTTTGCACGACAGGTATCGCTCTGCTCTCTCTGTGATGTCCAGACGCACTGCCATAAGGATTCCCCGTGGTATGTGTGTGTTTGTATATTGATTTCTCCGGGTGGGAAACAGAAAACAAGCAGTCCTGCCAAACGCACCGGGTATTTGTTTTTGTCCAAAGCTATATACCGCTCTCCCACAGTGACTCGTTGGAGCTGTGAACCCTGCCGTCCCGCTCAGAGCGCCAGCGACCACAGTGGCGCACGCCGCGTTTCAGGACCTGCTCTCGTGTGGACAGCGCCAGCGCTCCGGCTCCGTGGAACTACCCACATGCGCCGGAGCCCGCCTGTCACTCACAGCCAAGCCTGCCAATCAGAAGCCCAAGCTCTGGCCACGTCACCGAACACTCCTGATAGGATCAAATGGGCTTTGCCTTCATTGGCTGGTATAGAAAATCCTGTGGGCGAATGACGCGCGCTGCGAATAGCGAGCCGACGAATGGGGAGCCTTGTGAAGCGACGCGGGGTTCAGGGACTAGATGATCTTATGTTTAATTTCAATTAACCAAGGTAAAAACCTAATGCCTTTTATACCCATTTACACTCCATTTATTCATGTCAATGTTAGATGTTTAATTAATAGAGTATTACAAAAAAGGGGAAAAAGAGGCTTATAGTTGCAGAAAGGCTTTACAAGAGAAAATGCGAAGGAATTCAAACATAATTATCCGTCTATGGCCCCAGGCCTGCAGAAAAAAATATAAATATAACGAAAACAGCAATTTCTTAGGCATGTTAAACCTAAAATGCATCATTTGTGCTTTATCAAATAAAGAAAATATGTATTCTCTTTTGAGAGCTGTCAAATGTTATGAACACTTATGCATATAAAATGTACCCCCCCCCCCCCTCTACAACACAACGTTATAAATCTTTAGCTTCGAGGAGAGAAGCAGAGGCTGATGTATATGAAACATGCATTTTTACACTCATTACTTAATTGATTGCGGATCCAAACTGTGCCAATTTAATGAAATGCGATTGGCAAGCATCACATTTACACTCAAAACCAAGAGGGATTCGATTCGCGTTCGTCCCACCTGACCTGGGAGGGCATATCTAAGCCTCGCTCCTGTAATATTAACCACACAAATAGCCTAAAGCATGGACCAAATTAACGAGTGTTATTTCCCCTCTTCCTGTTCCTCGACCATTCTTTAATCATTTCGGCTCCCTGCTCGGTGCTTTATAGCCCTATTCACAACATAAGCCTCCGATTTGACCAATAAATAAATACTATATGTGCATGCTAAATGCATTCTGATATGCATTGTAATGCTCATAATAACACAATTTAGGATTCTGTCTGTCTTTATGAAGCTGCAGTATATACAACAGCACTCCACAAAGCTTTTATATATACGCAAACAGGCTGGTGTTTTGTAAAATGCTGGCTGGCAAGGCCTATAGTCTACATCATGGTTAATATGGGCGTCATTTAGATGGATCTTTAAGATTCTGCACTTTCTTCAGGCTTCACTATAAGCTATATACATATCAGTGGCTGATTCTGCAGAACTTCTCGTATAAATATAGGAGTCTATATATATAGGCCTATAAAGAACTGTCTGCTTTCAAATCCAAAGAAAGGAAATATGCCACAAACTCGTCTCATGCATCGTCATAAATCATGTTTTCAACAATTGAAGCACGATTCCCATTTCCTATTAATATATATATATATATATATATATTTTAAATACCATGTGCCTATAGGCAGGCCAGGGCTATTTGGAAGTTTATTGAATGGACCACGAGGGGGCGATCAAACCTGATCCCTCTCACCCCCACCGCCACCACACACACACACAGTCACACAAACACACACACACACACACACACACACACATACACACACACACACACACACACACACACACACACACACACACACACACACACACACACACACACACACACGCGCGCGCACACACGCGCGCGCGCTGCGCATGCACGTGCTAAACACACCAAGTTTTGTATTTGTTGCACAAGCTTTGCCTTATAGCATCCTAGGCCCCCGAATATTAACCGTATCAAGAGAAAATAGATCCAAGAGAAGCATGCCAAACAAGACTATAAGAATATAACTACCGAGTTGGCAATGAAATAATGCCCGAATGTGATTTCAGTTCTTCATTGATCTCGTTCTTCCACTTGCTCTTTAATCCACTGACAGAAAGAAAGTAGGCTACCCTGAAACATTCACACTAATCCTCATTCATATTTCACATCATTTGTATTGCGTATTCATAAGGCTATATGCACAACACGGAGGAGCAGACCAAGATCATTTAAACTTAAAGGGATGGTGTGACCTGACTATAGTGTTATAGTGCAGACTGAGGGACTGCGGAAAGACTGCTCATATAAACGTGTAGCCTTATACTTTAAATTTGAAACCCGACCTAAATTGTTAAATTAGATATGAGAGGAAGCAACAGTGTATAGCCTATATTGGCCTCGCATGCAACTTCAAGATCTGAGGTTATATTTCACAATGTTGAACCTGAAAACAAAAACAAATGGGCTTATATAGTTTTCATTTTCACTATCTCTGTCTTCCAAGTTCCAACCCAGCTCTGATTTGATTATTGCAAGAAAGCCTGTGCACGTTCCTCCTCCTCCTCCCCATGTGCACAAAACCTAATTGCAGCCCACATTCTCCTTCCTTGTCTCTTCGATTTGCAAATGAAATGCATAAAGCAATTAAAAAAAGCCAAACACAATCAATCATGTATACAAATTGTTGTTGCTTTAGGCTTGGAAATTTAGAGAAAACTTCTATCAGGACGACTTTAATCCGGGGTCCAAATCCATTACCATATTTCATTACCTCTGCGATGCTTTCTCGTGTTGAAATTGGGAGAACGTGTCGTGAAGGATGGTGGTGGTTGGTGGTGGTGGCTGGTGGGGGTATATTTTTTAAGCATTAGTACAATTTGGTTGGGTTGTGAATGATAATCAATTGGAGGCAAATTGGAGGGAGTGATATTTAAGTATATACCCCCTCTCCTTTCCCCCATTTCGTTCCCTGAATTCCCTCCATCCGCAATGCAAGCTCTGGTGCTTTGCTTTTGCGCGTGAGCTTTGAACGAAAAAGCAATGAAAAATTAATAGCGCATGTTAACTCCGCGAGCTCGTTTATTACACGCCCGCTGACTGTAAACATAATGAGAAAGCTCCCATATCTCTTCTTAAGTTTTCATTCGTTATAAATATATAAAAGTCAGACTCATAACTAATAAATGAAGTATATAGCCTACGGACCAGAGAGTGAACCGCCTTGGATGGATTCATCCATACTGGGGGAAACCAAATGGAGGCCGTCTATCTCACTGTCAAGCAAGTAAATTATCACTAAATCAGATAGGCCCAATCTGATATTTATAATCGTTAACTTGGTGATGGCACCATTAAAAACTATAATATGGTACTTGTTAGTTGAACTTGGCCTATAGGCAAATGCCTTGCCTTGACTCGCCTTGAATCGCCCATATAGGGTCAAACAAGGCTGGTATCGACTATAACATTTATATAACAGCATGCTGTTTCAATCGGGAATCACCATGTCATCTCATGATCAGATACAGCATGCTTAAGGCAGCATGTTTTAGGGGCCATGTCCGAGAGTTGGTCGATCAGGACACTGCATGCAAGTTCCCAGTCACACATTTTAATGTCAAAGACCCACAAATTAATACGTGGACACCCTTCTGAAAATATTTTGTGCCAGCCTGCCAGGGACCCCCATACAAGATTCGTGTTGTCAAAAATGTTTCAAATAGGCTATTTTCCACGTCTTTTCAAGATTTTTTTAAATAAAAATATATATAGCAACACATCCCAGATCCCATTGCAAAGTTTTGTGAGCTTGTAGATCGGCTATTTATAGATGATATATAGGGTTCTTGGTTCAAATGAATATAGCATCAAAATCATTTGAAGTTCAAATTATTTTGATGCTACATTCATTTTGCCGGGGGGACCCCCTGGAACCCACTACAAGGACACCAGGGGGGTCCCCGGACCTCACTTTGAGAAGCACTGCATTATAGGACATCCCAGGTCCGTTTCCAGAGAGAGCTGCAACCTAATTGGACGGAGCAGTGACCTATTAGGCGTGGTTCTGTCTGAGGCATGCAGGAAATGGTGTTGCTTCAGCAGCACTGCAGATTTACATCTCTCTCCAATTCAAATTAGTAAACACAAAGCCACGTAAACATGCAAGTGAGAGGAAGCGGAAACGTTTATCATGATTACAGCCTTTACACATTGTCATGGGAAACTTTTAACTCGGATCAGTTCCAGTCAAAACGTTATTATAGTCCTCCTATAAAGTTAACTATATGTGTAGTTAGTATAGTTACACCACATGTAGCCAATTATGATGACATGGCACTAATTTATTCCAACGTTGTTGACAAGATGATTAATCAATCACCAACCAATTACGCAGTTATCAATACTTTGTTTTGTCTATCAGGTGGCCTATACGGACCTAATTTCCGCAACATCACGTGACAGAATAAAAAGCTCTTCCATCTTGGACAGCAGGTAGGCTATAACCTTCAATGTTAGTGGTCTACATTAATATTATTATATCGTTATTTGTTAGGAAGGCCCTGCATGGAAGGCTGAAGAATCGGTAAAGACTGAGACGCAACAATCAGCACATTTCCCTTCCAAATCGAGAGGCTGATGAACTGCCTACATGCAGTTTCTAAACGAGAAACGACATTTTATCAATGCAGGCGCAGCAGGCAGCAATATGAAATTATGTGATAATCCATTGGGGTCGATGGCCTGTTCAGTTGCTGTTCCAGACCCCGCTGTTATATGAATAGGCCTATAGAAGATGAACCTGTTGCATGGAGACATCCACACATAGATACAACATGCAGGCCCATTTCATCATAATGGACTCACTGGGCCTGTTTGGCCACAAGATGATAAACAAACAGACAATTGTATAGACTATACATGATGCATGCCACTGTATTTCAGAATTAATTTCCCTATTTATTTATTTATTTGTTTATTTGTTTATTTGTTTATTTGTTTATTTGTTTATTTATTTATTTATTTATTTATTTATTTATTTATTTATTTATTTCACAAAATTAAAACATTTAAGAACAATAGAAACAAGATTAATAGCATGGCATGCTTGTGCACCTGCATTAGCTAAAGTTATATCGAATAGCTTATGCATTTATTTCCAAATTGTTTGAAACAAGCCACAAAACAAATGTTGACATGTTCAACTTGACTCTGACTTTCAAACAGCATCTCCCACTCACAAACTCATCTATCCCCGTAACCAGACGTCTCTTTTGTTTCTTCATTGGCCTATAGGCCTACTACCATTATTAAGTTATTGAATGATTAAATAAACATAACATAAAGCATTGGCTACTGTAATATATATGAAAGGATGGATGCTGTATTAAAGGATGTATTCGCATTATTACCTTCAAAACTAGGCCTATATAGAATTAGAATAGTCAAAAATCCTAAAGTATAGGCCTACAATAATGGAAATCTATTCAATGACAAACTTTGTTGTTTGTAGGCCATGGCTGATAATGTGGAAAATAGAAAAACACATTCAACTAAACTAAATATCAAATTTGAATCATTGACCTGCCCTATATACCTTCAAAGGATACGAAATTTAACTTCCAGTTTGGCCAAGTTATATTGTTTTATCGTTTATTAGACTAACAAATCAGCCAACAGGCTGATAAGGCAAAAAAAAGAAAAGAAAGGTAATCGTCTTGATTCTTGAAATCTGCTATAAAAGTTTCCAACGAAAATCGACTAACTTCGATGTAATATTTTGAGCCAAGTTTCTACCGCCTTTGAAACATAAGTTTCTACCGCCTTTGAAGATCATCATGCAGAGATAAGTATAGAAGTGAGCTATAGTGAATGGAGTGCGGCCCGGCCGGCCCGGCCCCTACCTGCTCTCCCAGCCTGCAGTGCTGAAGTCCGGGGCTCCTGCTCCATGTTCCTCCGCTTAGAACGGAACGGGGGGGGGGGGGGGGGGGGTGCGATGGAGAGAGAGAGAAAAAAAAGGAAAAGAACAAAAAACTTTCTCTGTCCCTCTCTCTCCCTCCCTCTCTCCCTCCCTCCCTATCTCTCTCGCTCCTTCTCTCTCTCACACACACTAACACACCGTTTTTTCCCCCCTTCTCTCTTTTCTTCTCCTCCGTGCTACAGTACTTTTTGGGCAAGTTGTAGGTTGAAATAATTCGACCCTTCCGCTCCCTATTGCACTCGTGCAAGTGTTCAGTCAGCTGCAACTAAACGCTTTAGGTGGAAAAAGGGCTTCGGGGGAAGCGTGAAATGATCACGCCGGGTCTAAAGAGCCGCCGCCTCCATGTGCGCTCATGTCCCGTTTCTGTTCCTGCATGCATGCGCGCGCGCACGCACACACACACACACGCGTGCGCACGCGCGCAAACTTTTCCGCGCCTTCAACTCTGTCTCTCTGTCTGTCTGTGTTGTTTGTAGGTCTGTTTCTCTTCCTCGACACTCAGTAAAGTTGGTTAGATATAGGCTCAGGTTGTGTCAAGATAATCTCTTTGATGTAGGCCTAATACAGTATTTTCTCTTCCTTTGATCGTGTGCTGTAGCCTATAGACTGTTACGGTATAGGCTATACGGATTTCTTTCTTTTTTCTTTTTTACAACTTTTGGGGAATGTCAAAGTTTATTCTCGAGTCAAAGTTACTTTTCTCCTCTCTTCCGAATGCACCTGTTACGCGCGGTTCTCCAGCATTACGCACGAACGGAGCGAGAGAGCCAGCCATGCACGTGTTGTATAAATCTTCTCTTTTACTCTTCATTCATATATCAATCATGTGTAGGCCTATAGGCCTTCGAGTGTTTAAATACAAATTGTTAAAAACAAAACGTCAGAATAAAAACAATGTAATGCAATAATGTTTATTATTATTATTATTATTATTATTATTATTATTATTATTATTATTATTATTATTATTATTAACTCTGAATGAACACTTTTACTGCATGCGTATATCAGGCAGCATATATAGGCTACAGTAAAATCGTGGGACGATGTTCGATTCTTCTCTTGTCTTGTCTTGTCTCTTCACGCTCACTGTGCACGGTGTGTTTCTTCACCTCTGTGCTATACTGCTACACTACACTGACTGAGCCTGGCGCGTCAAGGGACAGGAGGGATCATCTGGATGTCGTCCCTCGTCGCCGAAATGTACGAAACAAAAAAAAAAGAACTAACGACAGACAGACAGACTGGCTGCCGGCAGGTCTCAGGGTTCACGCAGCAACCCCAAGACAATTGAGTGCGGAACAAAGCGCAAGACACGGAGCCTTTTTTGCTGGGCTTGTCGCCTCGCGCTGCACCCCTGCCTGCATGCGACCCACTCTGACCTTCGGCTCGCGCCCACCATGCACCGGTCTGTCTGAGACAAAACAAAACGCACTGTCACAACATAAATAATGTCGCTCATCCTGCACTGGGTGGAGCAGAAAGCAACGTGCAGCAGTGTTGTTGCTCATTATAGGCTAAACCAGCCTCAATGGTTTTATATTTATTTGCAATAAACAAAGATCTCTTCATATTGTGTTTTGAGGTCAATTTGAACTGTTCGATAATGCAATATATAGCCCCAAGGATCGATATATTTCCTGACATGACAGAAGGTACAGCACGGAGATGGTAATTATCACATATAGGCCTGCAATTGACCGTATAATAAAAATAAAAATGTGTAAAGTTATTACTCATAAATTATGAAACTTATAACTATTTTTGTTTTAGTTATAGGCCTAGTCATGCAGTGATTGATCAGTGAGTTTCGTTATGTGAAAAATCTATGTATTAACAGACCCAAACCTTTCTTTTAGAGAACCAATGGGCTACATTCAATAATTCAAACTTAGAAAATAGACTATAATACATAATCATTAATTATAATTATATGTATTAGTATAGTAGCCTGTAGTAGTAGTAGTAGTAGTAGTAATAATTATATTTTACATTTATAACATAAAACATAATGTAAACCTATAGGCTATAACACTTTTTATAAGTTCACATTTGCAACAATGTTAAAAAAAATGCAAAGCAGCTACCATTTTTGCAATTATATTTTAATGTCAATCAGTTTTGAATGCTTGTAGCTGCAGCATATGGCCTATTTAGAACAAATGCCCATATGGAAATGTATTTGGTGTGTGTTTATTCCTAATGCCTTTGGTGAAGAATAATCAATAAATATTTAGTTTGCCTCGCAACATCTCTTTAGAGAATCTCCATAGCTCAGATATTAATCATCACTTGTTTGTTTTTCCATTCCCGTTGTAATTAATCTAATTAATAAGAGGCGGAGTTGGGAGAGTTGGGATATTGGTTGTATGACCTCCGCTCTCTGACCGAGCGGAACCGGAAAGAATCGCATTAGAGCGTGAGGCACAAGAACTAAAGGCACGATTAGGACAATGAGTAAACACGTAAACATGAGGACCTATACTTTGTTCCTCGATCTTTTGGACTTCAGCAACCATTCAAATTCAATGTTAAGCTTCAGGAATAGGCTTGTATAATGGTAGAATATCTAAAGGCCAGACATCAAAGCTGTTTAGGATCAGTGCATGTCAGTGTTGCAGAAATAACTTATATACAAATCACAAAAGTTCCTCTGAATATAAGTGAGAAAGTATTCTAATGGCCAATCTATGCCCCTATTGTTTAAAGAACACATGTTTAAACAATTGACATAGTGGGGGGGAATTGTTCTATACTGAATTCAGATGGTGTTTTTATATACATCCATCACTGTTTATTTATTTTTATTTCCCAAAATAATGCTGTCATGTTTGTGCATTAGATATAGCAAAGGTTCTATTTTTATTCCAATCTTTATATTTTTTTGTTTGTTGAGCCTAAACTTCAGGGTAGAAAATATACCATTTTCCTATAAAGCTGCTTGGTTTTGCAAGATGATTGGATGCATAGTATGTTGAAATCCTACACTGAACCGGATAATACATTGTATTTCAAAAATGACACAGGGTGAATAAAATAACACAATGATGACACAGCCGTCATTGTATCTGGATAACATGAATGAATGTATTGAGCTTTTTCCATTACACTTTATACATTTGTCATTGTCATTCATTTACAGAATGACACTGACTGAGTATAAGTGAAGTATAAGTGAATACTGTTTATATATAATATATATATATATTTATCATTTTTTAAATTCTTTCTGACTATTTCCACACCCATACGACTGCAGTGAAATCAAAATAATTAAATACAGTTTAATACACTATATATAGTATGCACAACTTGAAGCAGGATGACGCAGCTGTAATGTATACTGGCCCTGTCACAACAGTGTTCCATTCAGACTACAAACCAGAGATTAACCATGCAGCTGTAGTGAGCAAGAAAGGAAATAAAGCAAAAATGGACATAAAACTAAAAAAAGACATTTCCAATGCAAATAAAACATTGATGCAATACAGCTTACTTCTGATATTTCTTAATTTGTCATGATTTATTATTATTGTTTACCAAAATACTGAATGAACTTACCCTTTTACTGTATCCGTGCTGCATGGGACATAATTCTGGCAATTCACAGTGGAAGGCTCCTCTTTGCAGTTCATAGTGGCTGGGTGTTGTGAGCCTCCTATAAGCCCCCTTGGCTTAAGAGTTGCAGGGCGGATGGAGAGAAATGGGACACATTATTTGTCCATGAAACATTATGTGACACAACATGACACCAAGCCATTTGTATGTAAAGACAAACATTTCAGCGTGACAATTCAACAATAGTGGACAAGGCTCCTGTCAATTTGGTTTTAAACCTGATGCTGAGTTCTCAGCATCACACCGTGATGGTGTGTGTTCACATGCATGTTAGTGTGTGTCTCTGTGCAGGGCTCCTGTTCACAAACCTAATCCCCATAGAAGCTGTCTCTCAGTCTAAAAAGGTGTTGTTATACTTCTTCTCTTGTCTTTTCTCCCGAACTCTTTGACACCTTTGAACACAAAACCCACCAAAATGTTTTGGGGGTTTAGGAATTTCACCTGTCTTGGCAATTCATCTCATCAAAATCGTGATAACACAATATGTTTTGTAAAACACTATGTCAATATGCCATTTAAAAAGAAGCAAACAGATGTCAGTATTTAAATAAAATGTTTAGCTGCAACAACCTTGACAAAGTAACATTTAAATATTGCTATGTTCCGTTACATCTATCCTGCCGATTCATTGCAGGTATACCTTAACTGCAACACATTGTACATGATGCCTTGTATGTTTACCCAACTCTTATGTGAATCTAATGTGAATGTGGTGACTCAAAACATCAACAGATATAGCATGAAACTACAGTCTTCAATGTCTTACAATGACAATGAACAGATGAAAAATACAGTATATCCAGCTGTATGTGTTGAGAAGCAAGGGCATAGGGCCCCATATGGGTGATGCATGGCGGCCATTTTTGTTCAGAAGCACTCATCCAGAGCGAGTGAATTCCTCGTCCCTGGCAGCTTGGAAACAGCCTGGCTGTGTGTTGTAACACACATACAGTACCAAGGAAGACTTATTTTCAATAAAAATTACCAAACTACATCCCAAACTACACCCCACATATAAAATGAAACAGCCAATTTCTCTGATTGATGAAATGTGAGTACAGAGGCCTTAGGCCTACACGTCAATCAGCTCACATTCTGAACATACACTTGTAGAGGCATACAGCAAAGAGCTGCACCTACTGTATATGGAGGTGTGATATTGCTTCGCCATTTTTTGTTAGACACCTGCGTTCAAGATTAGCCACAGAATGTGATCCTGAAATGCTATGATTTTACTGAAATCCATGTCATCATCCATGTCACTATGACCGATTCATTCTAGTTTGGAAAATACATTGTTGGTCATTTCCTTGAGATGAGGGGTGTTTGAACACCAAATATTGCCAATACCCCAGAGTGCCTGTGTGGAAAATCCCTTTTGGATACATCTCCATTAGGTGCACAGCCCACGGGCTGCAGTCTCAAATGAAAGATGGTCCCACAAGGAACAGACAAACACCGTCAAATGAGCACAATGATATGCTTCTTTTGACTCCTACTCTCCAATAAGGAGCATTCATCAGGCAGAACCAACAGTTTGGGATTTGTGATTGGAAGTGGCCTGGCCACTCCATCTTATACACGCCACTGGTCTGGACTCGCAGAGATGAACCGCTGAACCAGGCGCTTCCAGCTCTCCTCCACATCTTTAAAATAATAACGGTAAATAACGAGTGGATGGGACCTGAAATCAAGCAGCCACATCACAATTTCAGTGAGGCAGTGAGGCATTCCAAACCGGCGTCCAATTTAGATTGGATGCAGGTTTGAACGTGGCAGGAGAGGACCCACAGGGGCCCACATGCACTACCAAAAACAAAACAGATGTTGGTGTGTGTGTGTGTGTGTGTGTGTGTGTGTGTGTGTGTGTGTGTGTGTGTGTGTGTGTGTGTGTGTGTGTGTGTGTGTTAGTAGCATGGGCAAAGGGAGAGGAGGTGGTAGGTACACCCTAACCTTTGGAAGGAACCAATCCAACATTGTGATGGCCTTTCTTGTGTCTGACACGCATGGAGTCACCCCTGGAATCAGATGGCATTCAAACTCTGATTCCCCATCACCACGCTTCCTGCTCACCGTTATTCCGATGGTAGTTGGGTGTACAGTTCACAATTATTCTCGTGATAAAGGAGGTGAAAAAGATGGATGGATGGATGCTAATGTTTTACCATCCCGGAAAAGGAGCTGGGACGGTATGCTCCTGTAGCCTATACGTGTAATAAGTATGACTGATGGCGATAGCCAGTCTGTTGAATTACATTTACATATAGATTTACTTCACATTTAACATGTAATAATGGCATAGGCCAGAAGGTCCATAGTCACACACGCACACACGCGCGCACAGCGACACACACACACACACACACACACACACACACACACACACACACACACACACACACACACACACACACACACACACACACACACAATACACACATTTTGTGTTCTGACATTTTATAGTGAATATTCTCTATCTATTGTTCGTGAAAAATGTTACCATCTGAGTGGCAATAGTCTTCTTTGTGGGAAGAATTGATGAGAATAAAAAAAAAAAAACATCCCAGATTGCAACCGTATAATTCATGTTGTCACTTCACAGACAGTTTTGAGTTCAAATTCAAACAGTGTAGTGGGAGAAATTTTTTTTATATAAATATTCTAAAGTTGTCCGTATTTATTTTCTGATAGTTTGTCCATATATGTGATAGGTTCAACCTAACCTTTGGAAAGAACCAATCCGACATTGTATTTCTGTCTGGCCTTTCTTGTGACACGCATGGAGTCACCCCTGGAATCAGATGGCATTCAAACTCTGATTCCCCATCACCACGCTTCCTGCTCACCGTTATTCCGATGGTAGTTGGGTGTACAGTTCACAATTATTCTCGTGATAATAAGTTAATAAGTTCAAATTCAAACAGTGTAGTGGGAGAATCTAGACACTTTTACAATTGACAATATAAATATTAGTTATTTTCTGATAGTTGTGTTAGCCAGCAAGTGTTTGTCCATAGTAATAGTCCATAGTACTAGATATGTTAGAATGCCAATCTGTTTATCTATATACTTGTATGTGGCCCATAGAGTGTTAACCTCACTCCTGTTGCTGCTTCCAATGTTTATTTCCACACTATTCTCTCCTAGCTGGTTCAGCAATACAACATACAACATGGACATTCTCAACTTAACCAGTCAGCATATATTATACTGTCACTTAGAAGAACCTGATCACGTTTACCTCCATTTAGGGAGAGCCGCATCTATCTATCGATGTGTATAAGAGGTGTTCAAGATGACACTTCAGGAGTCTTCTGCCCGAGGGGCTATACCTACCAGCCCAGGCCAGCAGTATGATCTGTAATGGTATGATCTGTGATGCTGTTACTCATGAAATTGCCAACAACCATTTCACCCTGACTGGATATTAATATTTTCCATAATAGTTAACAGGAAATAAACTTGCATATCCAAGCTGTTACCTATGGCCTTCATCTAGTGTTGTAGTCGAGTCCACCTAAAGCGAGTCAAGACCAAGTCCGAGGAGGGGGGGGGAGTCCAAGTCAAGATTGATGGATAATTTTGAGTTATTAGATCTGTAGATCTGTTATTTTGTGGGATTTGGTTACATGTTCCCAATAACTATGTATTTTTCATGCCCTGTGTCCCACTGAGTTTGCATCTCATTTCTGCCCAACGTTTAGATAAGTATTATTTCTTCCCCCCAGCTGGTGGGAAGATAAAGTATTGTTTTCTCCTGTTTGCCATAACATTATCTACCCCTCGGTAACAACATGTGGTTGCCCATGTTATTTGACCTTGTAGCTAGGTAGACTTCATGTCTCCCTCGCTCTCCTATTTACGTCTTATTAATGTTATATTAGTCGGCTTGGCCGTCAAATGTAGGGTGCCAAGTACACCTCCCAGCTATAGGTGCCGCTATTATTCACTTTTGGTTACCCTCTGAACTCAAATACATTACTTCCCCATGTCCAAAGGATGTTATGACTTATGTAGTATAAAATGTTGTCACTGATGATGTGTCAGTGAGAGATCTTTTTAACGCTGTACGGACCTGCCATTTCTCTCCCGATGTAATTGGTAATATATATCAAGTGGAAAATCTTTAGCTCTGGTGTGTGGACTTCTTCCTTTGTGTCTGGTGTCAAACTCATTCTAAGGTATTCTGGTATACTTTGATACTTTTACTCTGCCTAATTCTCTCATTTTAGTATTGTAGTTTTCCTCTAAAGTATTTATCCTTAAAAGGTATTAATATAGAATTACAGTTTAACATCATAACATTAAAGATAAAGTTTAATATACTTAGTTTAAAAGGTTTTACAGTCCTTAATTCTGACTTGAGTATTTGTACTCTATTACATTCTTACAAATTCTCCTCAACGGGACTCCTCCAGAGTCCAGATGATTGATTGGTCTTCGATCCTTCCCTTATCTTATATTTATACATCAAAGATCGAGTGTGGGAGGGGGTCGAGTCCAGGGTTGAGACCGACGAGAGGAACAGGCAGACGCGTCAGCTACACTTTGTTACTTTAAAAGACAACTTTAGTTTTTTTCAACCAAGGTTCATGTTTTAGGTTGTTATTATAGAAAGTAAAAGATGAGTGTTACACTTTTTTCATTTGCTGCTTTCTTTTGATTTAGGGATTTTAGCAGTTTTTGACAGGGGGGCGGGGGCATTCGAACATGGGGCTAAATATGTATTTATTTAAAAAATATTATGGCAATTTATTTTTGTATTATTTACTATAGTCCTAATAGACCCCAGGAAATTACATCTGGCCACAGAAGATGGCAGGATCTACTGATTGTGAAGGTAGCCTACTGGGGGGAAGCCACATGTGTGTCATAGGCTCAATATGTCAGTTTGACACATTCAGTAGATCTCGTGATCGTTTGTGGCCAGATGTAATTTCTTGGGGTCTAGTAGGACTATAGTAAATAATAAAAAAATAAATCGCTATAAAATGTTGTAAAAAAATACACATTTTGCCCCATGCTCGAATGCCCCCGCCCCCCTGTCAAAAACGGCTAAAATCCCTAAAACGAAAGAAAGCAGCAAATTAAAAATAATTAACACTCATCTTTTACTTTCTCTAATAACAACCTAAAACATGAACCTTGGTTGAAAAAAACTAAAGTTGTCCTTTAAGAACCCCTGCACCATATGGGTATAATACATTTATTTAATTGGATTGTAGTGAGTCGTGACTCGAGTGGACTCGGTGGGGGAGGAGTCCTGAGTCCCTTGGTCAGAGACCGAGTCAAGACCGCAAGTCGAATAGGCCTGTGTGTGAAAAGCTGTAGAATACTTCCAAGCTAGTCAGTTAACACAGACGATCATGAGACCATCAGCTGAATATGGTGAGCTAAAGCTTTGAAGTCCATGTCCATTTGAAGTTGCATGGAAGGCCTTAAAACAGTAGTGAGGGTCATAGCCCTAGAATAGCTTTGATATTACATATCCATCTCATTAAACTAGAGCGGTACCAATTGGGCACTGGCCTACTTGGAACGATGCAAGTTGGAAATGAATGCCCCACCCACCCAGTTATTATTACTTGCGCAAGCAGAGCACACAAGTATTGTGGTCGGCTGGACCAAAAGTGGTATGTATGTAAGGTATGCATACCCCTAATTGGCTGTTGATGGTGACATAATTAAGATATGTTTCAATGTTGGGGTGGGTAAAAGGTAAAGGTAAAACGTATGTATGTAATCTATGTATACATGTATGTATGTACTGGATTACAGACGTACAATACACATGTACAGAGACAGAGACAATTTACTATGATAGATAGCCTACTAGAACAGTGCCCGTTGGGGGGTGATCATGTGTGATCAATTGGCTAATAAAGGGCGAGGTCGCACACCATTGTGATGTCATAACCTCATTGTGATGTCAGAACAGGCCAGCTCCCTGGGCCATGGCTCAATGGTCCAGGCACCGTGGCTGGTGGCCCAGTCTGGCAGTGTGCCGCGGGTTCGACTCCCGATCCCGACGGCCTTTACTGCATGTCTTCCCCCTCATCTCTCTCCCCATTTCCTGTCAGCCTACTGTCTGTCCCTCCATAATAAATATCAAATAAAGGCTACAGCCACACAAATATAAACATTTACAAGAACAGGCCAGCTCCATATATGGAGATCTAGGGGTGAACTTGATTTGGGCCCTGTCTGGAGCCTGGGCAGATGCTTTTGTGCTGGTTCTGGACAACCGGTGATCCACTCACTGTGGTGATGTGGAACGCGTGTGTCAAATTTGAAGTCGGTGGGGCAAACGGTTCTCGAGTTACGTGGATTACAGACGTACACACAGAGACGTGGTGCATTTAGATAGATAGATAGATAGATAGATAGATAGATAGATAGATAGATAGATAGATAGATAGATAGATAGATAGATAGATAGAGATAGATAGATAGATAGATAGATAGATAGATAGATAGATAGATAGATAGATAGATAGATAGATAGATAGATAGATAGATAGATAGATAGAGATAGATAGATAGATAGATAGAGAGATAGATAGAGAGAGAGATAGATAGATAGATAGATAGATAGATAGATAGATAGATAGATAGATAGATAGATAGAGATAGATAGATAGATAGATAGATAGATAGATAGATAGATAGATAGATAGATAGATAGATAGATAGATAGATAGATAGATAGAGAGATAGAGAGATAGATAGAGAGATAGATAGATAGATAGATAGATAGAGAGATAGATAGATAGATAGAGAGATAGATAGATAGATAGATAGATAGATAGAGATAGATAGATAGATAGATAGATAGATAGATAGATAGATAGATAGATAGATAGATAGATAGATAGATAGATAGATAGAGATAGATAGATAGATAGATAGATAGATAGATAGATAGATAGATAGATAGATAGATAGATAGATAGATAGATAGATAGATAGATAGATAGATAGATAGAGAGATAGATAGATAGAGAGATAGAGAGAGAGAGAGATAGATAGATAGATAGATAGATAGATAGATAGATAGATAGATAGATAGATAGATAGATAGATAGAGATAGATAGATAGATAGATAGATAGATAGAGAGATAGATAGATAGATAGATAGATAGATAGATAGATAGATAGATAGATAGAGATAGATAGATAGATAGATAGATAGATAGATAGATAGATAGATAGATAGATAGATAGATAGATAGAGATAGATAGATAGATAGATAGATAGATAGATAGATAGATAGAGAGATAGATAGATAGATAGATAGATAGAGATAGATAGATAGATAGATAGATAGATAGATAGATAGATACTAGATAGATAGATACTAGATAGATAGATAGATAGATAGATAGATAGATAGATAGATAGATAGATCTAGATGTAATATCTAGGCCTGATTTTTATTTTCATTTTTAAGGGCCGCTAGCCCATTCTATAAACAGCTTTTGTCCCCACACATCTAAAATTTTGCCATTGACAATGAAAGGGGAATTCAGGTCAAATGTCCGCTAAATCTTGCCCCCACACGTCTCAATATTTTCCATTGAATGGAGAAATTACATCAGAATTCCGCTAAATATGACGTAAATTAAACGTCATATCAAAACATTAAACGCCATTGATATTGAAGGGAAAATTTACGTCATATGTAAACGAGCAAATCAGCTAACCATTCACAGGCAACAGGCATTCTGATTGGCCAGTATGAGATGATGCATGATGATGTATGATGATAAGAGCTGATAATTCCGCTAAATATGATGTATTATTGTATTGACATTGAAGGGAAAACTTACTTTGCATGTAAACAAGCAAATCGGCTAACCAATCACATGTTGGTGGGAGCGTGTGGCCAATAAGGGTCTATATGTACCTTATGTAGCAATGTCAAATGTCGCTAACATAAATTGATGTACGATGACAAGAGCGCCCCTCATTTCACACAGGTATGATTTTTTTAAACCAATGGTCTTCTAATCTAGGCTATACCAGTAAGACGCCTGGGGGCGAGAAGCGACCTCGCCCTAAAGGGCGAGGTCCATATATGGAGATCTAAGGGTGGCAGCGGTGGCAGTGTCTTGAGTGTACAGGGTTTGATGAGGGCCCAGGTAGGGCCGGGCCTTAATTGTCGGGCCTGTTGAGAACTCTAGTTTTCGCCTGCTGCCGGGCATGGCTGCACAAATTGGGGAAGGCCCGTCTAGAGTTTAAATGGACAGGTATCAGTCAAAAGGGAGACATCGAAGATGAAGGATGGATTGGGAAGGATCAACATATGGAATGTCAGAACAAGTTCTGACATATCCATATACTAATGACATCAGGGATCTCCATATATGGGCTTAATTGCGAATTTGCGACAGCAGGTCGCATTTACTATAATATGATCCCTGATTTACTATCATCCCTGATGATGTCATAATTGATGTCACGAGACCCTGGGCACAATATATGACGTGACGTGACGAAACAAATAGAGTGACAACATTGAGTGACAAAATTGAAAACTTTTATTCAAGTACATTTTGACTTTTAGCCTACTTGTAGGCTACTTTTTTGGGCCAGCACTCAGCAGTGATTCTGCTTTGAAGCTTTGAACCAGGCTCTGCTCTGAACATGAACAACACACTGTGATACTTTACGGTCGGCCAACCCATTTTGCGACGGCAAGCCCGGAAGCTGTTGTCCATGATCTCCTGCCTCTTCACCAACCCACCAACTCTGAAATCTGTGTACATTACACTTCATGTAAAGGTGAGTTTATTCATATCAGTGCTGAATATGAGACGTGACCAACGTGGACCCGCTGTTGTGCGTCAAACACCAACGTCTGGCGTTCGCATCATCTGTGTTTAGGATGACATTGTTTCTTTGTTTACAAATACCCGGCTGCTTTGCCTATAAACACGTGGATAGATATGAGGAACACATGTTAGCCGAGAAGGACCATGTCTGTAATTATAATATTACTCACACTGATTGGGACAGTCTGGGTGTATGGTCCGTTGTTCCAATGTGCCCTAGTTGGGTTGAAAGCTGACGCTCGAGGTAAAAGTTTGTGCAATGTCTGCAACATGCAGTCTGCAAGCTAGTTAGCTTGTAGCTAACACTAACCAGGCTATTAGAAAGCAATATGACAGAAGAATAACATGCTGGTAGACCGTGAATGTTGCTATTTATTCATGTTGGTGTAGCGTTTAGTCATGCTTGTCACGAGTGTTATCATTTCAGTCAGGCTGTCTATTTATTTACGTTCTGTATATTATGTCATCCTGCTGTAATGGTTTAATCCACATTGTTATGAGTAGCCTGCACCACACAAATATCACTGTGCAATGTTTTTTTTTGATTGATTGAACACTTTATTAACAGTTTGCAATGACAGGCACGGGGCAGTACAGTTTCGGCTTGTTTCCATTGGGATCCTCATGTACTCTTGGAGACCACATGTCCATGACCTCCCCTTGTATGTTGAGGGGCTGGAACACTGTCACTAAAACTGGGTACAATGTGTATGTACACGTCCCAGCTATTTCTTCCCCTAGTCTTTGACCAGAGAGGCAAGCAGGCAAGGCAGGCAGATAGACAGACAGACAGACAGGCCTTTGTCCTTATTCCCTTGTGGACTGCTTGTGACTGCCCAGCATGGCGTTTTCCATGGGGTCTCTGTGGTCTGGGAGCCAATCATCTCCAACCATCATGGCACAGACATGAAGGGATAGTTAGGGCAATGGGCTGTGGTGGCACAGTGGGTGTGTGTGTGTGTGTGTGCACGTGTTTAACTTTTAAGTGAGGGAGAGATTGGCAAAATGAAAACTTATATATGTTCTATTTTATGTACTGTAGGTGATGTAGCCCATTTTAGATTTATCAAATAAATTAAGCCTGAGTTAAACTTGGTAGCACGCAGATGTCGTGCATTGAACATTCCCAATCTTCAAGATCACAATGCGTTTCACTACGGACACAGGGGAGAAGTCCCCCGAGTCCCCTCAAGGCAGTCCCGCCAAGTTCTCACTTGTTCTTCCTTGTGTTCAAGTCTTTTTTTTTTTAAAGATATTTTTTTGCGGCTTACGCCTTTTATTGGTTTTTGAAGGGACAGACAGTAGGCTGACAGGAAACGGGAGAGAGATGGGGGAAGACATGCAGTAAAGGCCGTGTCGGGCTCGGGAGTCGAACCCGCGGCACACTGCGACTGGATTACCAGTCGGGTGCCCAGACGGTTACGCCACCGCCTGGGCTGTGTTCAAGTCTATCGGTCCAACTACTTCCTTGCCCACATTTGCAACTATATCTAAACCAAACCTTACCCTGACCGTAACCTCACAAAACTATGCATTAACCTATGCCTTCGGGGGCCTCCTTTTCTGTCAGAAAGCCCTCAGGGATACTTCTTCTCCGCACTGCGGGGAGATTGTAAATCTTCTATTTTAAATGCACACGGTATGCAACCAATTATAAATCATGGGTTACAGATTCATAACTCCATTTGTCTTTATGTCTATGTAACATCCAAAGTCAGTCAAAGAATTTAAGCAATGTCATCAGTAGAGATGTACCGATAGTTGGTATCGGTACTCGATCATGTTCTCTCTCGCATTGAGACAGAGAGAGAGAGTTGGCTTTGGGCAGCCCAACTCACTATAAAAAAGACCAAGCGAGATGATATTTCAACAAGATGTCTGGAGTGAATGAGGAGATTTTATAGGCTGAAGGAACAGCTCTGCTATTAAATCCCTGAATCCATGTGAGTAATGATATATAGATGATGGGAAAAAAGAGTGGTAGAACAGTGGATTTGGCACTCACAGTTACCATCAACAGCTCTTAAAGCTAGTTAATTGTCAGCATTATTTTATTGACTGGCCAGTACAATCCCACTTGTTACAGCCATACTTCATTTGCAAGCGCCTTATAAGGAAGTTGCGTGAAACAAACGGTTAAGTCTGGCATCGATTTCTAGGGCTCTCCTACATCTTAGTGAGCTTACATGCGTGCTTATGGTACATCGTAGCCTATTTTGAAAGAGGCGTCTTCTAGAAACACCCTCTTTGGGAAACTCGTCCAACAGCTCTATTAGCTTGTTCAAATCCAGGGTAGAAGAGGCAAGTTACATAGTGCAGGCAGCTTCAAGATTATTATTTCAATAGAACAGAAAGTGAAATATCCAAATGATAGCTGTTTGCTCTCATATCACCTGTCGAGTTGAAATTAGGGGGACTCAATCAGAATAGCTGCACTTCTATTTCTGTTTCACCAGGTTTCAGAAGAAATCAATTTGTTTCCTAATGGTCTGACATTAAGCAAGGCTAGATTGACGGTGACAGGCCCCAAAATTGATTGTGGCTGACATGGCAATGGATATCAAGTTTATGCTGAGCATTTTATTTAAAAAAGAATTCTAACTTTTATCCCACAATTTTGCAACCCATTTTTTCACCCAGTGTCAATTATCTAATGTATTCCTGGGCGCTACACTTCCTCTGCCAACCTGGTGGGGCAGCGGACTGACCTCATGCTTCCTTCTATGCATGAGGAGTCCAAGCTGCTTCTTTTCACCTGACAGGGGGAGTTTCCCCGGCCGGACGTAGCGCGTGGAAGGAACACGTTATTCCGACCAGTTCCTTTCCCCTCCATCAGGCGCCCCGGCTGACCAGGGGGAGGTAGCTTAGAGACCAGGATTACTGCATGTTTTTTTGTGAGGGTACCTCGCCTCGGGTATGGGCACTGATGACGCAGAGGAGAGAACACGCCCCCAGCGCCCACAGCGTCCCCAGCAGGAATCGAACCCAGGACCTTCTAGCTGTGAGGCGACAGCACTACCGACTACCGTGCTACCGTGCCCCGGAGCATTTGAATTTTGACTGATGATGTTAACACATTGTGTCAACATCAGTCACATTGTGTGTCAATAGGAAGAGAGAGATTTCTGTTATGTAATAGCATCTTTATTTTTGAAGGGTAGTTGTTGGGAACATTAATACCCTAACTTTACTGTATGTTTGTCTCTTGTCTCTTCTAACCTTGCAGGACACCGTGGCTGGCTGAAGTTGCCATATCCCCTTGTGTGTGTGTGCGCGTGTGCGTGTATGTGTGTGTGCGTATGCGAGTACATGCGTGCTTGTGCCCTCGGGGTGTTCCGTGGCAATGTATCGGGGTTACCAGGACTGGAGTGAGTTGGAGGATGAGCTGTACAAGGAGGCGGAGGATTCTGAGGGGTCAGACGTTAACAGTGAGCTCGAGTTCCAGCTCTACAGCCAACTCCACTACTCCTCCATCGCCAGAGAGTTGGGGGACAATGAGGACGGAGAACTGGACGAAGGAACGGAGGAGAAGGGAAAGGACGTTGGGCAGCAACTCGAGGTGATGGAGAAAACCGGAGATGGCGTTGGCGAGCATAACGGCTTGGAGGAAAACCTGCCCGTGTCACATGATGAGGGTGGACAACGGAAACCCCACAAGGGACATGCAGAGCTGCGTGAGAAGAAAAGAAAAAAGCAGAAGGTGGTACAACAAGGTGATGATGAAAGGCGGCGGTTGTCGTCATCAGCGTTTAAGGAGGTCATTGTCATTGACTCAAGTCCTGAAGATATCACCATCTCAGAGACCGATACAGACGATGGGGTATGCATCCTCAAGGGTCGTACGTCAAACTCAAGACCACTTTTTCCATCCCAACGGGTAGGAAGAGACCTTTATTTTAATCGATGTGTGTGTGCACTGTGCAATGCATGTGTTTTCATAACGATTAAATGTTAACACAATCAGCGCCAGGATTTTTCGGGGTGCCGGGAAGATATGGCCGCTTTTACTCTGTTCCGGACAAAAAACGGGAGACATATCTTTGCTTGCTTACCTTGCTATCGTTACGATAAATTAGCTCGATGATCCCTCGCGTTCATATTTTGAACGAGAGGCAGGTCAGAAGTCAGAAATGAAGAGCTTAGTATATCCATCTGATCAAAACCACGGAGAGCTCCCTAGATTAGGAGATACGAGGGATTCTTTCTGCAGCGGTAAACGGGGAAGTGAACGGGACCGCGGATGTGCGAAGAGCAAGGAGTATGGAGTATTGGAGGCCAACTCAAAAAAGTTCGTTTAATATCAATGAAAATGTGCTAGGACGTGTGTACATTACACGTCCTAGCAACCCGTCGGTTGGATTATGTATGACGTTCCCACACGTCATACAGTCGAAATAAAAAAAACGTTCGCGCTGAAATAATGTATATTCAAAATTTGTGCCACATTTTCACGATTTTTCAAAAATAGCAGACCTACAAGCTCGTAGCACGCCACTCGTGGCGCGCTATGACCTTGTAGATCTGCTATTTTTCAATAGCTAAAGTATAACATAATGCTTAGTTAAAACACCAAAAAGGGTTCCCGCCCACGGTGCCCAGAATGGGTTAACCACTTAGCATTATCTATACAAAACCGAATGACGAATAGTGAAAATAGCCGATCTTAGTAGATACAGTTATTTTATTGTGTATATATTTTTTAATTGTTCCCAAAATAGGGATGTGACGATTAAGGTTATGATGAGACAGTTTCTCAGGTGGGCTATTTTCCGACCTGCGTGTAGAAATATTTAATATATATTTTGAGTACATCGATACTGCTGAGCACTGACAAATACTCTACCACCAGAGAAACCAAATTTATTCTCACAGTCACAGCCAAACGCATCATGCTTTGTTGCATTTCACTTCACTTGTGTTTGGCAAAAACAACAACTAGGGGTATATTCACTGTCTGCCGGGTAGTGGGTACATGTCAGAAGTACAGCCCGCTCAGTCTCAACTTTTCTGAACAACAAACACTTTCACCGTACTTTGACTCTCAAGGAATGTTCCACAATGTCAAACAGTAAGCGAGCAAAAGTATTCTACTTTATAACAAGACAAATTGAAATGCAGTTATGTGATGTAGCATTGGGTCCAATTTGAGCAAAGTCAGCAACGGACAGTCAGTCAGACACTCTCTGAGCACTTCTGGTGTTAACTTGTCAGTGTCACTCATGGGATGGATCACTGCACATTCTTCCTTCATACAGTGACCGTATTGATACCTAACACCAGTTTTAGTCATGATAACTTGTTATTAGCCGGATGTACTTTGAAAGCCATTATTATATACACCAGTAGATCATTAACCGTATGAATGCCATTTATCAAAAAGATCTGCTAATGTTACTTGGTAACTTGTAATTTGAACATGTAATATGGACGAAAAATAATTAAAGCTGTCAAGTTTTGTGTTCTTCATCTACTGTACTGGCAGAGAGAGCCAGGTCATTGCAATTCCCAGGATGCAAACCAGTGAACTACTGCCCAGCTAAGGGGGAATCTTACGGTCACGTTCTTGCAAGGTTGATACGTGGTATATGAGCTTCAGGCAGGGCTACTTGTCAATGAGTAGTTGTCCTACCTGAAACCACAAAAGGCCTCTGCCCGGGCTCTGGACAGGGCCCCTGCCCACACTCCATATATGGAGCTGGCCTGTTCTGGCCTGTTCACAAATATGTTCTGACATCTGCATAGACTCCATATTTGGGCATGCCTGACAAAGAACTACATATATGGGCATAAAAGGGACACAGACATACAAATTGGGTTGGGCATGCATTTCCAACGGGCACCGCTCAAGTTGGTTTAAAGATGCAATTCTGGGGAAATTGCCTCGACGCCTTCGGAGAAACAGCCCCCCCCCCCCCACTAATTTTGCTAGCCAATTACAATGTCAAGTCACCCCTGTGATCATGTGTAAGTAATTCGGAGGGGATTTATCCCCCAAAAACCATGTTTATGCAACAAACGGTTACATTTATTGCATTTGCGGCTCCCCCTATGGATGAAAATGGAATTGCTTTTGGCTCAGTGTTGATGATGCCAACACTCTCCACACGTGATTCAAATGTGGGGTCACTAAGGTGGAGTGGACGTTTGGTTCATGATTTGTGGCATTTCTTTGTAAAATAGCCCAAACTTGTGGCAGCAATGTACTCCTATCCTTTGGCAAAATAATATGGGTATCTATCTTTTTAAATCTGCAATGTAACTTTCCGATTCCTTTTGTGGTCACACTGATCCTGCCTTTTCACTTGCCATCAAAGCTTCAGCTTGTGTCTATACTTTATACGGGGCATTTTGTGCCAGTTCAGTTAACCCATTCAGGCCTCACGTCGAAATTAAAAAAAAAAAAAAGTTTTCTAAATCATGACAATTTTCGGAAAGATTTGAGGCACATTTTAACGATTTTTCAAAAATAGCAGACCTACAAGTTCATAGCGCGCCACTCGGTGGCGCGCTATGAGCTTGTAGATCTGCTATTTTTCAATAGCTAAATTATATCAATGTTTAAAACACCAAAAGGGGTTCCCGCCCCAAAATGGGTTAATGGTTAATGTGGTTAAACGCAAACGTGACATGGATGCGTTCCAGGTCTCAATGGATTAATACTGCTAGAAACCACTACTGTTCTTGTCTCTGATGGGCAAGGGCAGTTACCTGGACAGTAGCTGCACTAGCAAGCAGTGACACTCCAGTAATAGGTAGACATATGTTTGCGTGTGATAAGCTCCCGTGAAGCACGATTTATACTTCGATTTCCAACGGTGTCATGCAAAATAGCCGATCTACAAGCTTACACGTTGCATCCGTGAGGCAGTGTGAATTTGTAGATTGGCTATATTTTGCATGCCCCACCGTCATACAACACGACGACGGAGCAAAAATCAGGCGTTCGGCAATGCTGCTCATAAAAGTTTAGCAGCAGCCAACCATTCTGTATGAAGGAAACTAGAAAGGCGTGTGCTTGTAGATTAAAATATCTGCCTTTCAATTGAGAGCATTGTTTTATTTGCTCACAGTGTGAAACTGTGATCAGTCACTATTAAAGCATTTCCACAAATTTGGAAAACAGCTGGAAAATAACTAATCAATATCCATGAAATGGTATATTTTCTTTATGGTTGTTTTTAGATCCTCCAGAAAAGGAAGAGCAGTTCCAGTCTGGAGCCGATAGTGGTTCTGGACTCTGAGGACTCGGCAGCAGAATCTGAATCGGAACGATCTGGATCAGTGTCTGATTCCGAATCATCGTCAGATGGACTTGAAAACTGGATGATCCTGGGGAGCGGGAACCAGGAAGGAGATCAGAGCATCTCGCTCAACTTGGAGGGAGCTGATAACAATACAATAGGTATGTGTGTTTGTGTGTCTGTGTGTAGCAGTGGTGTCAAAAAGAATCGATTCGGCAATGCATCACGATTCGTGATGCATTGCTGTGGACATTGGCTGTGGAGGGAATGCAGCAATGTGACATAATCAAAGCCTAAATATAATTATTATACTGTATATAATATTATATTTAACTAGAGCGGTGCCCATGGGGCCTCTACAGCCGTGCCCGTTGGGCACTGGCTTACTTGGAACCATGCAAGTTGGAAATGCATGCCCCACCCAGATATTATGCGTTGGAGCCTCTACAGCGGTGCCCGTTGGGCACTGGCCTACTTGGAACGATGCAAGTTGGAAATGCATGCCCCACCCAGATATTATGTCTGTGTCCCTTTTTATGCCCATATATGGAGTTTTTCGTCAGGCATGCCCAAATATGGAGTATATGCAATTATGCAGACGTCAGAATGATGTCGGACCAATCCATATATGGACCCTGTGCAGATGCCTTTTTGGGGCGGTTCTGGACAACCGTGGGTCCGACCGTCTCGACACCGGCCACTGCACCCCCTGTGCTGGTGTGGAACACGTGTGTCGAATTTGGTTGGGCGAACGGTCGAGTCGGTTGGGCGAACGGTCGAGTCGGTTGGGCGAACGGTTCCCGAGTTACGGGGATTACACACACAGACAGAGACAGAGAGCATTTATAGATGGATATATTTCTAAATTTAAAATGCTGTTCAGTATATCCGACTGCTTGTATTTACTGATGAAATATTTGCCATTTTCTGCTATAATTTAGAAAAGATGTGATGAATTGCATTGCAATGCATCGTGGAATCAATGTGGAACCTGATGACAGTGCAAATGCACACCTCTAGTATGTAGGGTAGTGCAGTCATACTGTCTGTGCAAGCTTGTCTGTGGTGTCTGTTTGCAGTGGTGAGCGACTGTTGTGTGTTGTATGTGTGCGTTGTTGAGCCGTTATGCTCTCAGGTTTATGCGCGTTACCGGGAAAATGGGAAGCAAGGAAGGGATATCCTTTTTCTTCCATATTCTGCATTGATAAAGAATGCACGCAGCACACACTGTACGTTGTGAACAAGCCGTATTGTTGTGTACATACTGTATGTGTGTATGTTTACATATTTGTATGCTATTAGTATTCCCTACATTAGGTGCTCAATTCTTTGCTGCCTTGATGCGTCTTCAAGAATCTTTGTGCATACTTGTGCATGTGTATTGATATGCGTGTGTGTGTGCGTACGTGCGCGTGTGAGGGAGAGAGAGAGTGTGGCTATTTGTGTTTCTAAACCACTGTATTCTAATCAGCATGCATGCATTGCACACACACACACACACACACACACACACACACACACACACACACACACACACACACACACACACACACACACACACACACACACCAGTCGTAACGCTAATGCCAAAAACAAACAAACGGAAAGACAACAACGCGGAGAGGGGGGAGGTTTGTGAGTATTAATCAGAAAAAAATGAATAAAAATGCTCTCTGCAAATCTCTCCAGATCTAAACATTATCTTAACCTGCAGTCTCAGCAACATTTACAGTGTCTCTCTCTCTCTCTTTCGCTCTCACTCTCTCAACCTCAGCCCCCCCTACCTAACACCCCCCCATCCCAATCTTTTATCCTATTTTCTCACTATTGTGCGTGCGCGCTCTCTCTCTGTCTCCCTCTTTCTGTTTCTTGCTCATTTGAATTTCCCTGGGCTGACGTTTCTGCAAGAGTGCTTCTGCTCACACACACACACACACACACACACACACACACACACACACACACACACACACACACACACACACACACACACACACACACACACACACACACACACACACACAGCGCTAGGGTAAAGGAGGGGTTTGATGTTGGTAGTGAGGCTCAAGGTTTGGCCTGGCTTTGGGAGGAAAGAAGGATTTTGGATCTCTCTCTATCTCTCGTCTGGCCTCTGTGATCTTTGGAGCTTGACCTCATGTCTGCACACGGACGGGGGCCGCGCGGGGTGGTAGGGGTCTTAAAAAGAGGGAGGTGGTGTTGCATAGAAGAAAGCAGGGGCTAAAGGCGAGGACGTTTTTTTTTTTTTTAGGAGTGGTGTAGGTTTTGGGTTCCTTCCTGTCTTTCCTCTCCTCGCCCTGTTGTGTGTTAAACTCTGCTTGAAGATGAGGTTAGACGACTGGCTTCTACTGGGGATCAGTCCTGTACAGCTTCTATTTATTTACACCAGCAAATCGTTGCTGACAGGTGTAAAAATATAGTGCCCCCCCAAACCCGTTCATTTTAAATGCCCAAACCCGTTAATTTTAAATGCCCAAACCCGTTAATTGTAATGGAAATCTAACACGCAAAATGTGTTTTAAATGGATGTAAGGGAGTTCTAAGATTTAGTCACAGGCTCTGTTACATCATTTCATTGCTTAATCACCTTCAACCTGGAATTCTACTTTCATGCTAATGCTATAGTATAGACTATAGACCCTTCATGCTAATGCTATAGTATAGACTATAGACCCTTCATGCTAATGCTATAGTATAGACTATAGACCCTTTCATGCTAATGCTATAGTATAGACTATAGACCCTTTTTCACATACATTTTGAAGAATGGTAAACTGGCGGAGGCCCCATCGTACATGTTGGTGTGTGCTTTTCATCTTGGGTCGTCTGCAGGCTGGCATGGAGTTTAGCTGTACAGTACTGTAGTGGATCTGTACATGCTGGCACACAGCGACACTTAAATGAAACACGTCACCCACAATTAATGTTATTACCTTCAGTTGCTTTTACCCGTCAAAATGTCTGCGATGATTTAAAAGGGTCTACTTCCAGGGGGGGTATACTGGATGAAACGCAGTCTCACACACGTTGCTAAAACATACCATTGTGTGTGTGCAAGCGCAGTAACAGGTTTACACTGCCAGTGACTAATAGCATTTGTATGCCTAAAGCCCATCTCAGCATCACCATCAAATCACATTCACTACACTCAGTCTGTGAAGAGCTCTCTCTCTCATCTACAGAAATTGAATCCTGTCTTACTCCTCTCTCTTTCTCTCTCACACACGCACACACACACACACACACACACACACACACACACACACACACACACACACACACACACACACACACACACACACACACACACACACACACACACACACACACACACAGTCACTTGTTCACACATACTCACACTTTTACAGTCTAATCTTTATCTTACGCTCTTATACAGGCTTTTATCTGACAACATGGACGGACACACACACACACACACACACGCGCACGCACGCAGACAGAGTGCCTATAAGGGGCATCTGTTGGCAGGAGGAGGGTGTGGATGGTTGACGGTAAAGAAAGGAGAAACGGAACAAGAAGAAGCTAGATTAAAAAAAAAAAAACAGCAATAGAAAGAGTAGAGCCGCCTGTCTGTCCTGCAGCATCAGCCAGACGGAACAGCAGAGAAAAATAAGGGCTTTCCAAAAACCAGCTCAGTGCCTCTCTCTCACCCGCCGCGATGGTGTGTGTGTGTGTGTGTGTACTGTGTACATGCCTGTGTGTGTGTGTGCATCCCCAAGTGAATGAGCTTGGGGGGCGGCAGGGAAGTGCTCAAGCTAAACTTGAATCATATTAGTTAAACCTCGCTTGGTGGTCACACACGTTTTTCTTTTTTTCGTTGCCCCCCCCCCAACCACCCCTCCTCTTCACCTCCACCACTCTCTCCTTTTTTTGTCCCCTCTGTCTTGGTCAGCGCACACCAAACTTTGTTTGAGGCTTAGAGAGTCCACACCGGCTTGCTGATGGGGTGGCCGATCGTATCACTGTATATAGCCAGAGTTGTGTGTGTGTGTGTGTGTGTGTGTGTGTGTGTGTGTGTGTGTGTGTCATTTTGTGCACCACAAGTAAGGTCTGGTGACTGAGATGGTGTGTGTGTATCCTAAGGTTAACCTCTTCCAGAGCAGAAGAAGGTAAGTTCTCTTCTTCTCTTCTCTTCCACTCTTGGCTTAATACACAACTTCTTTCTTCAGTGACGTCATACAGTCTAGTTAATACTATTAGATGGTGAAGCCTAACCTCTTTTCTTTTGTAAAATGTAGGATTTCGTATATATATATATATATATATGAAGTGACATAGTTACAGACGCATGTTCCGTATCATCCGTTTACATGTGCTGTGTTCATCAGCAAAGCTTAGAGAGGAGGGTGGTTGGCCTAAACATGGACGTGGATGCTGAGGCTGCAGTAGGCCTTTGTGGTTTATGATGCTTGTTGCAGCCCAGCTTTCCATCAGACGGATGGAAAGCTGGCCTAAGGATGGAGTTTGGACTATAGCGGAATAAGGATTGTAGTGGAATAAAGGTGCGTGTGTGTGCGTGCGTGCGTGTGTGTGTCTGTAGGTGCGTGTGTGTGTGTGTGTGTGTGTGTGTGTGTGTGTGTGTGTTCAGGGCATTGGAATGGTACGATGAGATTACAATGGTATGTAGTGTGTGGGCGGGCAGGCAGGAGGGGGGCATGGATAGGATCAGCTCTTATCGGGGCTGCCCAGTGCCACACGAGGTGTAACGCCACACCCACACTGCCACACACAACGTGTTTGAACAGACACACACACACACACACACACACATGCGCACGCACGGCATAAAAATCTGTGCCATAGCTTGAGTTGTATTACTATCTCCCGTTTCTCTATAGGGTATGCAAATGATGTTGGTCTACTGTGCAGAGCCACAAATATCCCAATAAATATGCAGATATAAATAGATGTAAATGTACTAGAAATATGCAGTGCCTTTTTTATTTTATTTACATGAAGCATTTACCCGAACTAACATTTTTGACGCTGGCAAAAACAGTCATTTAAGATATATTTCTTAATTTGGTAAATGAAGCACCAGCTTCCTTCTTCCATAGTGTGAAGGGTACTTGAAGTCATTTGTCTCCATTACGGATCGTCTTACTAAGGTGCTTGTTCCTCTTAGTATTTCCTCTGACTTGTTCCATCGTCACAGACGATATATTTGAGTTTAGTTCTTGTATTTAACTATTTTACCATCAATATGCTATGTTTGGTCAACTCTGACTTATAGTTAATTGACAGTTCTGACCTGAGAAAGCATATGCATATGATCCCATCAGAGCGTGTTCATCTTTTTAAAATTAGCAATTATTTGAGATGTATCTCCTACTTGGTTTTAGAACTGCCGTATTGGTTGTCACTGTTGCTGCGAATCACTTTGTTTCTGGTTTCAATGGCTTTGATGGTCAGCTTCAATGAATCGATGCTTCTGCCGTGTAATTAAGTTTCTCATTCTTTGGTCCGGTGTTTCGCGACGTTGCTAGGCAGATCTACGACTGGCCACCTCACGCACTAACTGCTGATTTGCACTCTAGTTTTCTCAGACCCCATGTGTAGACTGTTGGAAAAGGACAGAACGAAAGAATATTTAAAGTCGCTTAAGTAAAAGATCAGAAGGAAATGTGCAGTGGGAATTCACAGCATAATAAGAAAAGAATATTTAAAATGAGTGCTTTTGTGTAAATGGAAAGAAATATGGATGACTGGACAGAGACAGCGGGACAGAAGAGCAGAGAGCGAGAGGGAGGGAAAGGGAGAGAGAGAGAGAGAGAGATGAGAGTATGTAAGCTAAACCAGAAGAGACAGGCCTGGAAAAGGATCATCCATGGTGTTACTGGTGGTCCCCCGGCTGAGATCTCAGCATAGTTCTTCTAACAGAGTTACTTATCCATCATTTATATCAAATGCGTCGTCCCCCCCCCCCCCCCCCCCCCCCCCCCCGAGTGAGATCCAGAAACCTGTGTGTCCGACTGTCAAATCCGATTGTAGTTGATGATACCTTTTACTAAGAATCAATTCACGGTGTGGGTGTGTGTAGAAACACAGCCCCACCGATGTGGCTTAGGCTCCATGTTGCATCATTCAATGACTCATATTGCTAGCTATTGTTTCTGCTATTGTTAAAGATGTAAGTCGTCATGTACAGAAGGATTCTGTGGTGTGGTACCCCAGGGTTGTGTTTTTAAAGGGCGGCTGGGACATATCATATGTGGTATACTATAAACAAAACAAGGGGAAAAATGGTCCAAATTGTTGGTTCTATGGACAGCGCTTACAATGAAACGTATTCTATTGTAGTCTCTCAGTACCACATTATTAACATCCCTATTATATACAGCATATAAAAAAAGATCTGTGTAGTGTGAAAGCTTTCTTAATTAAGTATTTAATTGATCTGATATTATTGTTATCAGAGACGTTGAGAGGATATAACCCTCCTATAGGAAAATAATCTATATAAAAATGATTTAAGAAAATGTCTCTGTATTTTATTTTTTGTCTGGAAACAAAACAAAAAGTCCCCGCAGACATCTGTTGTTGCTGCTGCAGGTGCTCATTTGTATTAACGTGGGTGTTTTTTTTTTATAGACTGTAGTGTGCGGTAGGTATTTAAATATAATCTACTGGAAAAACATTTACACACACACACACACACACACACACACACACACACACACACACACACACACACACACACACACACACACACACACACACACAGAGACTACACATCTCTACCTGTCACCGTTCAAAACAATGTCCTCTCAGTCCACAGCTAGCACAGTAATTTAACAGTATTATTTTATTTTTCTTTCTGATAGGCCATGGTATTATTGTTGATGTATAAACTTGGTCCACACTGCAGTGGAACAGTAAGCATTATATATCCCATAATCTGGTCCACATGGTCAGATGAAATCGGACGACGACGTTAGAAATACTTGGGAAGGTTTGATGACGTGAGATGGACGGTTGAGTGTTTCGCGGTGGCAAGATGAAAGACAAAACGTGAGATAGACAGAGAGAGAGGGACAGACGGACCGTTTCATCATGGCTGAGGTGAGCCCAACGACCGTGCCTGCACTCACTGGAACAAAGCTTCATCATAGGGTAGTTCTGAACAGGAATGGTTTCAACCTTTTGAAATGAAATACCACACAGTACACAGCAAGGCGGAGTTTCCATGTTGAACTGTGATTATTATTGTTAATTCTTTAATCCATTGAGACCTGGAACGCATCCATGTCACGTTAGCGTTTTAAACATTATGTTATAATTTAGCTATTGAAAAATAGCAGATCTACAAGCTCATAGCGCGCCACCGAGTGGCGCGCTATGAACTTGTAGGTCTGCTATTTTTGAAAAATCGTTAAAATGTGCCTCAAATCTTTCCGAAAATTGTCATGATTTAGAAAACTTTTTTTTTTAAATTTCGACGTCAGGCCTGAATGGGTTAATTCAGATTTCTCTGCGATCGATGTGGCGCCAGATGAATCTTTAAATCGTTTTTTTTTCTTTCTTCTTCTTTTCTTTCTTCTAATATTATGTGGACACACCCGTGCACCTTTTGAAGCACCGGTAGCCTGATGGAAGGGGTAATAAACTGGAGACCACAGAGGGTCCCCACTGTACTTGAACGCATGCGTGTGTATGTGTAGTTCAACCTTTTATTTAAGCACGATAACCCTCTGAGATCAGGAGTCTCCTTTCAAGGGGAAACCTTCAACACACATTGTGCCCTGAAGATATAAGGGAAGACAAGTACACGCGCACATACGCACGCGCACGCGCACACACACACACACACACACACACACACACACACACACACACACACACACACGTATTACTATACATGTGAGGATATCCACATTTTAGGACGGCAGGTTATAGGCCTGCTGTTTTCGGTACACAACGCTGGCACGCCAAACTCCGACCCCAATCCCTACACCTAACCTCTAAATGCCTAATCCTAACACACACACATTTCATTTTTTTCCCAAATTGTGAGCCAAACATTTTTGAACTGCAAAAAAACATCCTCACAATTATCTATACGGTATTAATCTAATTCAGTGGTTTTCAACCCTGTTCATATCGTGGGCCATTATTTATTCTGCATTTGAGCCACGCACCACCATTTGAGAAGATTTAGCCCCTTCAGACGCAAAACGAAAGGATATTTTGCTATCGTCGGATAAGATTTAGACTTTGTCCACAATTCCATGCTCTATTGATGTTGGTAACTTGGTACCATTAGGAGAGAGAACAGGCAAACGATGATCAAAATAACAATGATTTTACATTCTCTAGCCTATAATTGTGTGTAGATTTCTTGTAAATTAAGTAATACAGATGTTTAATAATAAACTCTTGAGAGCGTCAAATTAAACCAAAAGGTTCCATTTGGTATCATGTCACGCTCTCAAGAGTTAACGATATTAAAGGGTCCATTTGGTTACCAACTCTGCATCATTTAGCTGGAGAGTTGGTTGAATACCACTGCTCTAATTCTACTATTCTCGTGGAGACATTAGGCCTTCACAAGTATAATAATACACGTACACACACATGCTCAACACGGACTCGAGCGTTGTTGCATGATTAAATTAAATGTCCAAGGCCCAATACAGCAGTATTGTAAGGTCTCATTTAACCCATTCAGGCCTGACGTCGAAATTTAAAAAAAAAAGTTTTCTAAATCATGACAATTTTCGGAAAGATTTGAGGCACATTTTAACGATTTTTCAAAAATAGCAGACCTACAAGTTCATAGCGCGCCACTCGGTGGCGCGCTATGAGCTTGTAGATCTGCTATTTTTCAATAGCTAAATTATAACAATGTTTAAAACACCAAAAGGGGTTAATGTGGTTAAACGCTAACGTGACATGGATGCGTTCCAGGTCTCAATGGATTAACAGTATAGCAGGAGAGACATGTTGGACAATGGCTAATGAATAACATAATATGACACTTCACAATGTCATCAATGGACGTGCACTTATCTTCTCATGGGCTCCGCTGTACCACATTGTGCGTATACGGACATAGACACTGTGCCATTGCTTTTTACTGCTCGTCCTCTTGCCCCAAAACATGGAGGCTGTGTGAAGAGGTGCTGAGGAGAGGAAGAAAGGAAGGAAGGCGTGAAGGAAAGGACAGAGTTAGGGAAGGGAAAGGAAAAAAGAAAACGTCAATTACAATTACCAATAATAATCATTATAATTAAGCAGTCACTTAATGGAAAATCAAATTATTGTGGGGGTGACTGTGGGAGAGAGGGACGTCCCACGGGACTGTATTAATTTCTGTTCTTTTATTTGGCCGCTGAACTTTCTCTTATTGTCTTTCCTTTTTTTGGAAAAGAGTGGGGGGGGGGGGGTGTTAAGAGGGCTTTATTAACTGATAGCCTAGGGTTGTGATATTTTAGGGGGATGAGGGGGTGTGGGGGGTAGGAGGAATAGCTATTAATATTAATATGTTTTGGGCATATTGAGGGGGGGCTGGGGTTGTGAAGCAGGGCAAAAGGCAGTCATGGATCCACAATACCCCCCACCACACACACACACACCTACCTTTTTTTTCTTTTACTGTCTCATTCGTTTCATTCTCTATCTTTTCTTTCTCCATGACTCTTCTTTGCCTCTTCTTGACTGGAGGCGCAAAGAGAAGTAGATGTTGTTTTCAAAGCGAAGAGTTCAGTTTAACAGTCAATATGGCAAGGGGAGTCTACCCCCCCCCCCCCCCACCCCCACACACACAGTCTATGGTACAGTTGCTCGGTATGCAAAGGGACTGCCTAATAATAGCGTGGCCATGTTTTTCAGAAGGTCCCAGAGGGTTGCAATGTGTGCAATTCTTGCCAATACTCCACGTGTGTGTGTGTGTGTGTGTGTGTGTGTGTGTGTGTGGTTAGTAGTTTCCTCTCCAGAGAGGCCTAGCAGTGTGTATGTGGCCATTCTGAGGCTTTCCTGCCCATGTCTCTTAATTAAGGAGATCCAGACAGAGAGCAGCTGGGCTGGGTCTGGCCTAGCTGGCACTAACCGTTGGTTCCATCCATCCATAAATCCATCCATCCATCCACCCATAATCCATCCATCCTTCCCTTTTCTCCACTCACCCTTTCCAAGGATGACACTTTCCTGTCATCCTTCGCCTCCCGTTATGCATGCATTTCATTGCGTACCCGTTTCTTGACTTGGTGGGATGGCAATGTCCACCCCTCTCTCCTCCCATGTTTAGTTCCCAATGTCCACCCCTCTCTCCTCCCATGTTTAGTTGTGTAGCCCCTCTGCGAAAGCTTAGAATATTTGAAACAGTGAGGCATTGGCGTGATCAATAGCGCTAGGATTGTGTCACGAGAGAGAATTAATTAATTGGTACAATCTCTCTGTGGATTTATTTATTTTAAAAGTGTGGCGGTTGATTTTGGAAATTGAACATCTGTGTCCATGAGCAATCTCCACCTTCCTTCCCCTAAGCCTCCTAGCTTCACCGCTTTCACCGTCCCACCGTTCTCTTTGCCCCCATCCTCCACTCCCAGACTCCATCCATTCCTCCATCCACCAAGAGCAATCCCTGGTTACGTAGCTGTTGCTATGCCAGTGTCGCAGAGACAGATTTGAAACTATAGGCTTGCCTATGTGTGTTTACATTGCCTGTATCAATGTATTGGTGAGGTCGCCAAATTAAGTGTTATACTATGTGGTCCTGCATATTTTATATTCTGATGTGCACCACTTAGACCTATTTAATAACAGATGAGTACATTTGTTCTGTGCGATCAATGGCTTACCATTGGCATAGTAGCTGTGCATGGAATTGTGTTTCATTGAATGAAGTATTTGCTCAGGTGTGTGTGTGTGTGTGTGTGTGTGTGTGTGTGTGTGTGCGTGTGCGTGCGAGTAATCGTACATGTGCGTGTGCATGCGCATTAGCACACCTTGGCTATCCCTTTATCCGGGGATTATGGTTAAATGGAATGCTGAGATTCTGGCGGGGAGCGGCCGATAAAGCTGAAGTCGGCGTTCGGAGAGAAAATTAATTATTGAGGATAAAATCAGAGCCAGGGAGATAGTTACTGAGTCGTTGGGGAGTTTAGTCATTGATATTTCAGCACAGGCTTGTAGACACCATGCAGAGTTCATCACACCCTTAAAGGCTCTCTCTCTCTCTGTGCGTGTGCGTGTGTGCGCGCATGCATGCATGCATGCATGCGTCTGCTCTGTGCACAAAGTATTGGTTATTATGCCAAGGGTTCTCAAACAAAAAAATATAACATTTGGTCTCTTTGCTGTTTTGTATGAGGACTGGAAAGGCCCTCCAAAAGACCTCTAGAGTCCCGAGGTCTTCCTCTACAGAGAGCCACTACTTTACACTGTATAGGAGCTGCTTATTTGGATGGTCATGATGTTGTGTTTATTTCAAATGGTGAAAGGAAAATATTTTCGTTGTGTTTCGTTGTGTGAATATGCTCTTTTATTGGGCTGCATTTACAGCAGAAAGTGACAAAAAGAAAGTGACAAACATTTGTCACTTTCAAATAAACTAAACGGACAAAAGCTAAGGATAGTGAAAGGCACACCTTTCAGTGTGAGAACATACAGTATTTGACTATGCTAGGTGTAACTCAGTTAGTTGGTTTGGTTCTTGGAACAACTGGCAGAAGTATCTCGCAGAAGTGGAACCGCAATCGGAAGTATTGTCGATCAAACGCACAGCTGGTTTGTGAATTTCTGTATTGTACTACACAGGAGGACATTACATGAAAGGATATTACATGAACATTAAAACGCCAAAGGAGTTTTATTCTTACGGCTGCATGCTTTTCTCAAGAATTCTCTGGATCAAAATGCTTTGTACTAGTGCAGTGCTAGGTTGTTTTGCATTTAATCTTTTGACATATTTGATGATCGCGAATGTAAATGTTCTTCTCGCGTGTCGTTTTATATTGCTTTTACTGCCATACTGGATAAGTAGGTTATTACCGAGCAAGCCTGGTCGCACCAGAACATGTAACCTATATTCTCACACTCTAGCCTTGTGGATTAAGTAGGTGGATTAAAGTGCGAGTCATCGAAAAGTTTCCTGCAAGGTGTTAATATTAAACCTGCGGTGTGCAGTACTTGCACATTGATTCCTTGTGTTGTGTTGTATATTAAAGCTTGCATTATTTTACTGTGATACTTTGATTTTAGGAAAATCCCTCACAACAAAGTGAAATTCTCAGCTAGTATTTGAGATTGTAACAACTCAAATAAAATGTGTTCATAAAAAAGTAAATAAAAAAAGGCATTTTTTTTAAACGAAGCAATACTGCCTCATCAAAGTTGATATTGTGTCAATTACTTGCATGAGAGTGGGAGAGGTTGTGGAGTTAGCTGTTTTAGCAGACAGTTTGAGGGTCCAATGGAGTTAGCTGGTTTTGTCAGAAGCACTTTTTAATACTTTTAATTGGTTCAGTGTTTTTTTTGTAACCAACACACAGACATAAAGGCTGTTCAATAGCATTGATTCATGGAAAACTAAAAATCAAAAACCTGAAAAATTGAGTTAGCTGGTTTCTGCTGGACAGCAGAAATAGCGATAGAAGATCTACAAGCGCCAACGCGATGTGGTGCAATGTGTTGTTGTGCTGTGTGAGCTTGTAGATCACCTATGTTTGCCACGCCACACCATCTTACGACAAAGTATTAATACCCTGTATTTCATGCTCTTTACAAAAGACAAATAGGAGGACTCGAAATTCCTCTTTGCTGTGGACATCTTAATATGTCAACAGAACAGCACTAGCTCACCTCACTCACATGTATGCATTTCAATTACACCAAAACATATGAGTAATGAAAATTACATTATTGAAATCAGAGGAATTTACTGTCCTGGGGTGGCACATCACCTTATAGTCCTTATAGTCCTTTTATTCCCATATCCTCAGTGTCCTACCTGCTCACTGATCCAACAGGGGGGGGGGGGGGGGGGGTGTGTGTGTGTGTGTGTGTGTGTGTGTGTGTGTGTGTGTGTGTGTGTGTGTGTGTGTGTGTGTGTGTGTGTGTGTGTGTGTGTGTGTGTGTGTGTGTGTGTGTGTGTGTGTGTGTGTGTGTGTGTGTGTGTGTGTGTGTGTGTGTGTGTGTGTGTGTGTGTGTGTGTGTGTGTCGTCTTAAGTGCAGACTGATCAATAGTAATTGGGTTGAGTATCTCTGACCTGTTTCTCTCCTTTGTGCTGAGGGCCTTTTGTCGGCTGACAGGGCCGAGAGAGCGAGAGAGAGAAAATGGAGGATGTTTGCAAGTCGTCGAGCATGACTGACTCTCAACCAAGTCTCTGGATATTAGCATGTGGTTATGTGTACATGTGTGGTGCGGAAGGGAAACTTCAGGGTGACTGGGATGATATTTACTTACTAAGTGTTAGTAAAATGGGGAAAACTTGATTGTATAGCTCACTCACTCAGTCACTCACTCACTCACTCACTCACTCACTCACTCACTCTTTCTCTATTCTTGGTGTTGTGTGTGTGTAACTGTGTATAGAGTTGGTGTGTGAGCTCCAGTGGTATTAGTAAGGAGGTATTAGGCATAAACTCTACGGTATATTAAAGCAGCGGCCCTGTTGTTCATATAAACACGGCAATTCAATTTAGCCTGCCCCGCGGGGAATGGGATTTCAGCTACAGAGAGAGGAGGGAGGGAGGGAGGGAGGGAGAGAATGTGAGGGACGGATGGAAGTGGAGGAGGAAGGGGATGAGGTAAGGATAGGTGAAGGGAGAGAGCAGAGAGTGGGGTGAGGAGAAAAGCAGCAGCATAGAGTGGAATGAAGAGAGAATGGGCAGAAGAGGAGAAATAGGGGAGGAGTGTAAAAGTGGTTGTGTGTGTGTGTGTGTGTGGGGGGGGACGATGGGCAAGGAGAGGGGAGGTGAGATGAAGGAGAAAAGAGGGGGAAAGCATAGAAGGCAGGGATAGTAAAATCCTCACAGCCAGACGAATTTTCCGGAAGTGCATTATTTGTCAATGTGACCCGGCAACTACTGGCGATGGTCAAAAAGTGGGCGGAGGAACATCGCCCGAAAAGATGAAAATAATGTATCTTTTGGGCGACATCGTCCGGCGATAGCCAATGAAATTCATGTGTCGCTCTCTATTGTTCTCCCGCTGTTAAAACGCACTGCAAGTGTTCATTTAACTGAGTGTACAAATGGACCCAAATGGACACTTCTGGGGCAGTTATTTTACACTGGGACTTGGAGCACATACTCCCTATACTCTGTAGAGTATAGGGAGTGACATGGCTGATTATTATTATTTTTTTAGGTATTCACAAGTGTTTCATTATACGTGTCATGACATATGCACGTGTGTGTGTGTGCATATGCATGTGCTGGCATGCACATAGGTGTTGCCCACAGTTAATTTCAGCATAGGCACCGGACGGCGGGCGTGCGCAAGCGCACACAGGCTGTTGAAGGAAGGTTTTCTTTTTTGGGTGGGCTGTACACGGTTGGACAGAGCCCCTGTGAGAGAAGCCACGCAGTTCTATTATTCAATCCAAATTCAAATGGGCTTGTCAGGGAAGCTCCGGCTTTTTATTACCTGTCAGAAAAGCCCAGGGATGGATGGACGGATGGAGGCAGAAGAGGGGAGCAAATTAAACGACAGTAAATAAGACCCCCCCCCCCCACACACACACACCCCCTTCTCTCCGCTCTCTCCTGCCATCCCCCCACACTGTTTTTTAGACACACACACACACACACGCACACGCACTCACACACACGCACACAAACATTCACAGCCTTTGACAGCGTGGTGTTGTTCCTGCGATCCCTAGTTTACCTTAAGCAGGTTTATCTGTCAGTCACACAGAGAGAGAGGGAGAGAGCGAGCGAGAGAGACCTAATTATTTTCTTGATGGCCGATTATAATCTCCATCTCACAACAAAATCAGTGAGTGAAGCTAGTTTATCGGTTTTTTTAAGTCGACATGCAAATGAGTCGTCATTCTATGGTCTTTATTAAAGCGCAAATAGGGCATGTTCCTGTTCGACCAGGAGCAGAAGGGTGAGCGTTTTGATGGAACGGAAGGAAAAAGTGAAATCTGGGTAAAAGAACCGTTATCAGGAGAGGGGCAGAGATGCAAGATACATCTCATGAGCTGTGCAAGAGCCTGTGGAAAAGAGAGGGTAGACCTTGGACTCTTTATGCACACACACACACGCGCACGCGCACATGCACACACACACACACGCACACCTCCCCCCCATGTCTTGCCCCCTTCAGCCAGGCAGAACCCCTGCCATCTGTCTATCCCCCCTTTTCCCGTTCTTCCTCTTCTTTCCATCACACCCTCCTCCTCTCTCTCTCTCTCTTCTCCTGTCTGATCTCCTTCTAGAACTACTGCCACACCCCCCCCCCCCCCTTCCGCTGCCCCCCACTCACCCTCTGTTTTCTGTTTGTCTGGGCTGATACACTTCCCCACCTTTTATCCACCAATGGAATTCAGAAGGATCTGGAGGGGAATATGCAGTGTTGTTGGTTTTCCAGGAGGAAGTCGAGGGGAATTCCTTCATCTGGCCAGACAGAGCCCAGTAGTGGCCCCCCACATCATGCCAATGTAAAGTTCCATTAAACGTACAGTATGTATTATCAGCAGGGTATTTTATTCTTTTTTTTAGGGGGGGGAGGAGGGGGTGCAACACGGTACACAGGTTCAACATAAAAACTCTGCATGACCTGACTGTTACAGTCTGGTACACAGTGAAATCCTTCTGTTAATTTATCTTCAAATGGACCCGTTAATTGTTGTGTGATTTAGCTGTGACATCACGGAGCAAGTGAGTTAGAGGCTCCTGACTGTGGCGATCAGGGATTCAATGCTAAACGCGGCTTCTATCATCACCGCCATGTCACGACATGTTAATTAACGTGAGTTTTCCTCTTGACACCCTTTGTGTTTTCCCCCCCAGTTTTGTGCATTTTTGTGTTTGTGTCTCAAATGTTCCCTTTTCTTCTCCTTCACTCTGCTTAAAAAAAGTATTGTTTCAGGAGCCTTCTCTCCTGAATCTCCTACACTTTCCACTCTGCCAGACATAAAGGGCTGCTTGGTGCATTCATAAATTGCATTTGAATGGAGTGATAAAAGAGCCATATTAGGAGTTTCTCTTCTAATCCTCTACTGTGCTTTGTCTGTCCCCTGTACCACAGAGGAGCTGCTCTAATTAAAGACTAATAATTGTATTGTTTTATAAAGCCTATAGAGACCAAGAGATACTGCACTTCAATCATTTGCTTTCTCCACTGTACTCTGCTGTGCTACTGAGGTCTATAATGCTGTGTGAGTGTGTGTGTGTGTGTGCTACTGAGGTCTTTAAGTGTGTGTGTGTGTGTGTGTGTGTGTGTGTGTGCGTGTGCGTGTGCGCTTGCACACTCACGCCCACGCACACACATGCACGCACAGTGGTATACAGTAGCAAGAGGAAGAAAAGGCCAAATCTAAATTAAAACTTTTAAGCGCCATTATTTAATTACCCTAAAGGCTGTGGATTTACAGGATCCATGGGCTGTGTGTGTGTGTGTGTGTGTGTGTGTGTGTGTGTGTGTGTGTGTGTGTGTGTGTGTGTGTGTGTGTGTGTGTGTGTGTGTGTGTGTGTGTGTGTGTGTGTGTGTGTGTGTGTGTGTGTGTGTGTGTGTGTGTGTGTGTGTGTGTGTGTGTGTGTGTGTGTGTGTGTGTTGATTGCCCATGCAAAGGGAGTGGCCAGGATTATTCTGATTTTTCAATTTACCCTTTCTGTATTTTTTGTGTGCGTGTTTGAACGAGTGTGAGACCATAGCACAACTCTAACCCCCAAAAAGCCCTATCGGCTGCCCTAGTATAGTCTCCCCCCCCCCCCAAACCCCTACCACCACCTACCCTTCGCACGCATGCACGCACACCACAGCGCCAGCAGATAAAAAGGCATTATGGTAAATTCCACTTAATGACAAATTTTTAATTTGAGGAACAGGGCCCGGTGAATGGAGCTTAACCTATTCAGGGCGGGAACCCCTTTTGGTGTTTTAAGCATTATGTTATACTTTAGCTATTGAAAAATAGCAGATCTACAAGCTTGTAGGTCTGCTATTTTCTTTTTCTTAAATCTTGAATCTTTGAATGTATATTCTTTCAGAGCGAACGTTTTTAACTCAAATCTTTGCTTCTGAGGGGTTCCTGGAATAACATATTTTCAGATGGGGGGTCGATGGCCAATTCAATCATTCAATCATTTTTGGGGTCCTTGACATGAAATATTGAGCACCACTGATAAATAGAAAGTAACATAGGTGTTTCAGAAAACTGTCAGGATTTTTGATGTCGACGTCAGGCCTAAATGGGTTAATTACTGGGGCCAAAGATCCGTCTGAGAAATAACCCCCTCGACGTGCCCAACCTGCCTGATAATGGAGCGCTGCTCAGAACGCCTCAGATTAACCAACGCTGTTTATCTGCCACGGTCCCCCCCCCCCCCTCCCCTTCCCTCTCCCCGTATAGTAACCAAAATAACAATCATGAAAATTCTATCTGCCTCCTAGCCCCCCATTTTTACCCCCTCCTCCTCCCCCTTCCCACTCTCTCACCCGCCCACTGCCTAGTTTCACTCCCGCAGGAAGAAATTCATCAAAATGAAATTGAGGTCGCAACTCAGTGGTTTTATTAGAATATATTTACAAGTCGTGTGTGTGTGTGTGTGTGTGTGTGTTAGTGATTTTACCCTGTAGTAGGAGTCTGAAATGAATTGGGCCATTTACTCTATGAACGATAATTTGTGTGTGCGTGTCTGTGTTTACTGTACATGTGTGTCGCTTTAGCCATAAGAATTAAACACTTGTTGACTAAAATCCAGTGTTGTTGAATAACGGTAGGACTTAATTCATCTCAATTGTGTCCAGCTATTGAAATGGTCTGCAGTATAGCCTGCTTGCATTACACAATAATAATAGTATTATTAATAATAATAATATACATTTTTTCTTCACTTATTCTTTCTATCACTCTACTCTCACTCTTTCTCTTATTTTATCAGTTGGCTGCACATATAGATTTTTAGGGGCAAGCGTCGGTGAAATGCTCTCCCTTCTCTGCAGCCAATTCAACATACTGAAGGTTATTGGCTATTGGGCTATTGGGCCCCGCTAATACCAATCCCAAACTAATCTGAATGTCTTCTTCTTCTGAGCCAATACTTTGATGACCGGAGGAAGAGTCTCCATTGAGTCCCATGTGAATGTTCTTGTGGTGTGTGTGATTCTAAATCTACAAAGTCCATTTAGAAAAAGTACAGTGGTTGAAGAAGTTGACATCTCAGAGAGACATTATTCCACCAAGCCATTGAGACTTTAGAGAGCCATTCTGCTTAACCTCAAACTATTTCTTTGCATTTTAACAGCAAAAGAATTGACTTTTGGACAAACTGGTTCCATACTGGCATCAACTCTTTGCTGGCCGAGAAACAAGAACCAAAATGATTCAATCAGCAACAGTTCAAGTAACAAAATAAGTCAAAAAGCTTTCATAATAATAAAAGTGAGTGAACGTCTATTGAATTGTGTTCTAATTACTTGACCAAATATTAAAGTTATTTTGAGTTAAATTGCAAATTATTAGATGGGAGTGGTGTAGTGAATAACCTATTGAAGCATATTTAGAGAATACATAAAACTAAAGATTCATAGAGCACATTAACGAGCTGTGGTTTGAGCCATTCTTGAACTCTGCAATGGTTTCAACTTCAATGGTGGATAATCTTGTACAGTAGCCATATCACATATCGGCAACAGTTTTAAATTGAATGCTCAATAATGAAGCTGTACAGAACAAAGAAAACGTTCGCACACGGAGGGCTCCAATGCGACAGATGCTTAATTTTATTGCACCAAAAAGTGGTGCAATAAAAGCATCTGTCGCATTGGAGCCCTCAGTGTGCGATGGTTTTCTTTTTATTCTACTGCTCGTCGCTCAGCACCTGCCCAGACTTGGGTTGGGGGTGTGCATGTCGTTGCTCTCTTTTCCAATAATGAAGCTGTAACATTAGTTCGGAGATGACTCCTGATCTTTTAATAAACAGCATTTCCATTTAGGGTGAAAGTAAAATGACTTGTATACTCTACATTGACATGCATATGTGGACATGCACTATGTGGACTTGTGCAATATCGTCACTGCATGGACTAGTGGAATATGGTCTCTGGACCTTAGTCTAGCACTTTGTGCTTTTGGGCTACGTGCAATATAGGGCTATGTGCAATATGGTCATATCTAATGTTTTTTCCTTCCTGCTCATATCCTTACTTATTTATTTATTTAAATGACTACTGCTCATACCTGCATTTACTATTGTACTTATTAATGTATCCTTACTGACATGTTTGCACTTTGGTGAGATGCAAAAATACTTTTCACTGTACTGTACTGTACTGTACTGTACTGTACTGTACTGTACTGTACTGTACTGTACTGTACTGTACTGTACTGTACTGTACTGTACATTGACAATAAATAAGTGCAATGCCCAGTGACGAGTCGGTCGGACCCATGGTTGTCCAGAACCACCACAAAGGACTCTGACAAAGAACTCCATATATGGGTATACAAGGGACATCATATTCATAATTACTGGGTGGGGCATGCATTTCCAACTTGCATCGTTCCAAGTAGGCCAGTGCCCAACATGCACCGCTCTAGTTTATCATAATATGAGGCAATAACACGGACAGTAGACAAGACAGTTTTATCATTTATTTGCACAACTGATCACAGCAGTGTTCTGTAGTGCACATCATCACGTGACCGCAAATACAAGTCTGTCTCAAACTAGAAATATGCACTCTCTGATCTCATGAACCTGCGAACGTTCTTACCAAGGACACGAGTCTGTTCTTTGATTCTTAGTATTAAGAAACGTCCTCAACCACGTAACTGTTTTGTGGAGACGTACTGCGGGAAGTCTCTGTATGTCTGTCTGTCTTCCACATAACTCGAGAACCGTTCGCCCCGCCGACTTCAAATTGGACACACGCGTTCTACACCACCACAGGGAGTGCACTGCCCGGTGTCGAGTCGGTCGGACCCACGGTTGTCCAGAACCAGCACAAACGCCTCTGCCCGGCCTCTGGCAGGGCCCCTGCCCAAGCTCCATATAATATATGGAGAACAGGCCACCTCCATATTATGGAGGTGGCCTGTTCTGACATCTGCTTAGACTCCATATTTGGGCATGCCTGACAAAGAACTCCATATATGGGCATAAAGGGACACAGACATAATAACTGGGTGGGGCCTGCATTTGACACCTGCGTTCCACACCACCACAATGATGCGCAACCTCACCCTTTATTAGCCAAGTGATCACACCTGATCACCCCCCAACGGGCACTGTTCTAGTTGATGTAATGACTTGACCTCCAGACTGTGGAAAACCGAACTGGACGTTTCTCAAGTTGAACCAGCTCTAAACTAGCACTAGCACCAGCCTCTTGCAGTACTACTAGGTCTGTGTTGGATGGAAATGAGGTAACGGTCCAGTAATGTGCTGTGTAAATTCTGATGTCTTCTGAACAAATGAATGTGCAGTTTATCTTGCTTCTTCAATAAACGATGCAAACTACAAAACGATCCCAACAAGTCATCAAGCTACCGTGATTTGAACTGTCGGGACGGAACAAACACTGTAGTTAAGCTTAACTGGAAGTGATTACCCGTTTTCTGCTTTTGATACAGATGTGCCATTAATTCAGTGTGGGATAACAAGATGCACACACACACACACACACACACACACACACACACACACACACACACACACACACACACACACACACACACACACACACACACACACAGTCTTTCTCTTTGGCCTTCTCTGGGTCGCTGACTGTTGTTCTGTACCCTGATTGGACCATGTGGTTGCTGTGCGGTTTCCAGGCCGCACCCCTGCTGTGTGGTAATTGGTGTCTCTGGTCTTGCCGCATGGCGACGGTGGTTTGATTGATAGGCCTGGCCACCTGCCCTGCCCTGCCCTGGCTGCCAACATGGTGGGGGGGGGGCTTGGGGTGGGGGGGGTGGGGGGGGGTTCGTCATCGAGATGGTTAATCAGAGAGAGAATGAAATATTTCAGGACAGAGGAAGAGTGGGTATCGTACGAGCGTTGGTTGGTAAAAAAAAAGGGAGATAAATTACAAACGTAGTAATAGTTTTTCTAATTTCATTTAGCACAATATTGCCTCCGTTGACATCAAATTAATTATTTTAATTATTATTATATTATGTTTAATTTAGTGTTTTTGCAGCAGCATTCTAAACCCTACACGGCTTGTGCTTACAACCATGCCAACACGGAAGTGCCGCTTGCTGTTTTTTTGGACGAAGTAGTTTTAGACCACGACAGAGGAGCGCCGTCACAAGCAAACTTGAGCCACGCGAATGAGCTAAAGCGAGCGAGTTGCTGTGCCGAACGTTGCGAAGTTCAATTGAGCCGACTCAGCGCCGGTGGAGTTGCGACTCGATAGGCACAGAATAGAAAATCATGTTCTGGTTAGAGAGTTTGCCCCGACTGCCACTCAAAGTGGCTACTGGCCAATCACAGCGCGTCCTTGCACAAGCCGTATAGGGTTTCGAATGACGCATTTTTTGCAGCTTGGTTTAATTGAAAAGAAGCCACAGGTGTGGCACGCTCCCCCCCCCCGGTCGCGGCAGTGGCCATTCAAGGTTTGATTCCAGGCTCCTCCTGGCCAAGTGTTGAAGTGTCCTTGAGACACTGAACCCCGCCCTAACTGCTTGGTGCCTCGCATGGTTTCCTCCACCATCGGTGTGTGAATGGGTGAATGTGAAGTGCATTGTAATGCAAAGCGCTTTGGAGAAAGGCGCTATATGAATGCAGTCCAAACATTTACTTGGTGGAGAATTGTATCTACCGTACAGCCTCCTCATTTCCCCTCAGCTTTCTCATGAAATGCAACAAACAAAACGACTAAATATTTGAGAGTTTATGCATGTCGGTAAACCACACACCCACACTTTTCTGTAACCAGTACCTTTTTACCCTAGCGTCCGTGTGTCACTGGCACTGCACGTGAACCCAAGCATCCCTATTCTGGGCATGTCGTAACAGGCAAACATTCGGCGAACATGGCAGATCTGCAATGGCATTGAGCGCTTGTAGATCTAGTATTTTTGTCAAAGAGATCATAAGAGTAGAGGTAAAAAGGCTGGGGGGGACCTAATATAGAGTATACTGTAGGTGGTTTCTGTCTCTTCCGCTCCCACTCTTTCTTTCTCTTTTGCTTTCTAACAGAGAGATCAGTGAACATTGTCAAAGAAAGGGCATGAAATGAAGCAAAATGAATGTGGTGCTTTAATCTATGTTTAGTTATTGATCTATATCTTACATGACAGCACACACACACACGTATTATTTAAACTTTAACTGTTTCACAGCCAGATGGCGCCAGAGCTCTGCCACTGAAAGTGCCAGCCGTTTTGGAAAAAACACCAAAAATGGCCAACAATCCGTTCCGGTTCAAACACTAGTAAACTTCCGCTAGCTTTTTCACAGGCCAGGAGGAGAGGTGATCCGATCGGGGAATAATTGTTTTTGTCACATCTAAGTCAAATTAAGCTCTTAATCAAGCCCCGAATATCGCATTTTGAGCATATTATGATCTTTTCTTTTTTTTTTTTTTTTAAGATACTTTTTTTGCGGCTTACGCCTTTTATTGGTTTTTTGAAGGGACAGACAGTAGGCTGACAGGAAACGGGAGAGAGATGGGGAAGACATGCAGTAAAGGCCGTGTTGGGCTCGGGAGTCGAACCCGCGGCACACTGCGACTGGATTACCAGTCGGGTGCCCAGACGGTTACGCCACGGCCTGGGCCATATTATGATGATTATGATATTATCTTTATCTTTATGATGCATAAAGACCGCGTGCGTGCACAAGCGTGCACACGAGTATTTTCGCCGTTTTTAGGTAAACGTCACGGTCCGTTAGCATAAAATGCTAAATCATGCTAATTATATATTTTTTTCCCGCTGGATTATGGGGAATAAAACAAATCTCGGGATGCATATGGCATCCATTGCAAAGGTAAATTTATCTCGGTTTCTTGGGCCCGGCGTCGATCCAGTTAAAGCATGTCCATCAGCACCTAGAAGTAGAATAACACTTAGGTCGGTGGTACTGTAGCTCTGCCAACCAACTCAGGGATCAGACCATAGTTATGTATTACTAGTTCCTACAAGGACAAGTTGTACCATAACAAGAGCTGTCCGACCTAAACAATTCACCCTTTGTCAAGTCCCGCCCGTGGTTGTGCCCCTCTTCGCACCCATTGGTTGCCATTTCGTGGTTGGACAAAAATCGTCTCTCTCCATCCACTACCATTGAAATAACATGTTTTTTAGTTTCTTCATATTGATATTCTGTGCACTCATTTCTTATTTTAAACTTGGTGTCAGTAAAAAGGAACATCACAGATGCAGCATGGTGACTGGGCATATCGTGTTTGTTTTTAGTTTTTTCCCAAACAAATATGTTTTAGCAAATTCAACATAAACAAGGCGGAACCAGGGCGGAACAAGGCAGAAAGATCCTGCTGGTTAGACAGTCGGGAACCAATCAGAAGGCTGACAAATGGGTCTACTCTGGGGTGTTGTAGACCAGGTTCCCAAACATTTTAGCCCGTGACCCAAAACAGAAATTAGATATATGCCCGGGACCCAATCTAGTGAAAATCTACAAGCTCATAACGAGACGCTTCGCACCATGTTGTTAGCCTGGCTAATAAGCCAGACTAATATCACACAACACTGTCGCGGTATATCAGTCTGGGCTGGCTCCACTTGGATTTCATTTCCCGGGGAACATTTTCTCTTTGACGCAATTGGTCAGAGCTACTGTCAGTCAAAAGTCTCAAGCATTGAACGTCACTGTACCAAAGCCCGCCCATATTGCATACCGTGTCCCGATTGGTCCGACCTGTTCTCGATTGTAGGAAAGAGGCGTGCTACTGAGCCTCGCCAGACCGAAATCCGCTGGTAGGCAACTTTTTTTTGCCAACGGCTGATTCGGTCTGGTTTATTAACCAGGCTACCATGTTGTGAGCTTGTAGATCAGCTCTTTTCACTACTTCTTAAATATTTGTTCTAATTTATGGAATTTCTTAGATTTGTCTTTTATTGTCTCCACCAGGCCGAAGGCATGGGGAGAGAGTATGTTTTGCACTCCGTCCGTGTGTGTGTGTGTCCGTCCTTCCGTCCGTCTGTTACCAGCTAATCTCCGGCACCGTTAACCCGGTCGATGCCAAACTTTGCACACACACTCCCTGGATGCCAACGATGAACCTCTGCCCCACATTTTCCAGAACGGCCTGTTATAGCGCCACCATGAGGCAGCTTTTCACATGTTTTACCTAAAACTGCACCGATCTGCGTGAAACGTTGCATGCACACTCCCTAGAGGCCAAGGACAAACCTTTGACCTGCATTTTCCGCATCTGCCTTTTATAGCGCCACCAGGAGGCCGACTTTTGTAAAACAAATCGTTACACAGTGTCTCTATGGTCATGTGCTCAAGTCGGATCTGTCCGATATTTCATATTCCATTTTAATTGGCTATAATTGGCTTTCACAGTTTGCAAGATTGCCCCGTTTTGAACAAAAGCCTCAAATCATGAACGCAGCATGTAATTTACGTAAAATCTTTCACACATTTTCTTACTAGGCTGAATATTTCCCACCTATTTCACATTGGCCTGTTATAGCGCCACCAACAGGTTGATTTTTGCAAAACACATTTTTGGAACAAAATGCCTCAAATCATCCAATTCACTCTTCGCTAAGTCCCACCCAAGCCCGTTGTTGGCCAATAACACGTTAGCGACGGTTACTAAGGTAGGATACTGGTCACGCTTGCATGCTGGTCAAATACCTGGCTCTCATAGACTTCCATTGTAACGCGGAAACAGCTCTCAAAGTCAGTCAGTTAGCACATAAGCGAACACAACAAAAGCTGATTCTGACAGTTTATGACACCAGGAAAATCATTCCGTTTTATTTTCGTCTTTTGATAGATTTATAAAGTAACTATTTTGGTTGGAGATATACAGTGAAGCGGTTCTGGTGTTCCCAACTCTCGTTTGTAAACAAGTCGCCATGCTGTTTGAGATGCACCCAGCTGCAGTCCCAGACATTTCTCCTAAAGTGTCTCCCTCAAACGCGTCCAAAATTGTGTATGGTGTTTGCGACAAGTGGACGAGATCAAATACATTTGTTTACATCCAACGGCCTGGATGGAAGGCTGAGACAGAGGCTACTTAAGAAGTGGGTGTACAGATTTGGACCAATCAGATCGTTTTGTAGGCAAACCGGAACTTCTTTCCACACACACTTGTCAGGGTTGCCAGGTCTGCTTATTTCCCGCTACTTTTGGCTTAAGGCTAATAATTAGTGTATGTAATACATTACCAAAACATGAATTATCATAGACATAGGCCTACATAGTATTTATAATGATAAATGCATACAATCTTTTTATTATGATTATATATGGTCATATTATTGTGTTTGTTTTGGCTTGTTTTTCTTGATTTGGCTTTAAGAGTTGGCTTGTTTTTGGAGGTGGGTTGGCTTATTTCTCTCACACAATGTGGCAACACTGAAGTCAAAACAAAAACAAAACAACGTTGACATTTATTATTAAAAATAAAACCGCATGAGTTTTCCTGATGTCATAAACGGTCAGAATCAGCTTAGTGTTCTAAAAGAGTGACTTTGAGAGCTGTTACAATGGAAGTCAATGAGACCCTATTTTTATTTCTAATATGTACTATTAAACTGCACAATGGAGCGAAATAATTAATGGAACGGACTAGTTTGCTCATAACAAGGTAAGAAAACAAACCCTCTTTCTGAGGTCCACACATGCTGTACAGCAAATATATGTATTGACACTGCTTAAACATTTTGACCAGCATTGCAAGCGTGACCAGTATCCTACCTTAGTAACCGTCGCTAACGTGGTATTGGCCAACAACGGGCTTGGGTGGGACTTAGCGAAGAGCTAATTGCCATCAAAGGCGTATGAAGAAATGGCACCCTTTTCACATTGGCCTATTATAGCGCCACCAGGAGGCCACAACCTGACCTGCCCTAGTGGAAACCTGTGCCCCGAGGGGCACTTTTTCTAGTTTATTCATGAAATTACTGGAAAAATCTTTTAATTTATTTTTTTTATTTTTTATTTGAATTTGAAAATGTTTTGAAATAATAATAATGAATAAAAACCAAATGTAGGAAACAAAAACCAAGGGGACCCATAACAATGTGTCCGCGACCCACAAATGGGTCCTGACCCACAGTGTTGTAGTAGACAACCACATGCCTCCTCTGATACTCTGCTTACAGCAGCTTCTTCTCACCTGACATTTCGCCACTTAACTCATTCACCGCCACCAGGGGGCGCCAAAAGTCCCAGACCGCCACCATATATCATTTATAAGATCATTAGCAGA
>NC_136809.1:45631867-45734367 GCF_951216825.1 Electrona antarctica
TGCTAAAACCTCATAATGCAGACTCCAGGCTGTGCTAAAACCTCATAATGCCGACTGACTCCAGGCTGTGCTAAAACCTCATAATGCAGACTCCAGGCTGTGCTAAAACCTCATAATGCCGACTGACTCCAGGCTGTGCTAAAACCTCATAATGCAGACTCCAGGCTGTGCTAAAACCTCATAATGCCGACTGACTCCAGGCTGTGCTAAAACCTCATAATGCAGACTCCAGGCTGTGCTAAAACCTCATAATGCCGACTGACTCCAGGCTGTGCTAAAACCTCATAATGCAGACTCCAGGCTCTGCTAAAACCTCATAATGCCGACTCCAGGCTGTGCTAAAACCTCATAATGCAGACTCCAGGCTCTGCTAAAACCTCATAATGCAGACAGACTCCAGGCTGTGCTAAAACCTCATAATGCAGACAGACTCCATGCTCTGCTAAAACCTCATAATGCAGACAGACTCCAGGCTGTGCTAAAACCTCATAATGCAGACAGACTCCAGGCTGTGCTAAAACCTCATAATGCAGACAGACTCCAGGCTCTGCTAAAACCTCATAATGCAGACAGACTCCAGGCTCTGCTAAAACCTCATAATGCAGACAGACTCCAGGCTCTGCTAAAACCTCATAATGCCGACTCCAGGCTCTGCTAAAACCTCATAATGCCGACTCCAGGCTCTGCTAAAACCTCATAATGCAGACAGACTCCAGGCTGTGCTAAAACCTCATAATGCCGACTCCAGGCTCTGCCAGGGCTTGGATTTGAACGGGAGCGTCAAGGTCGATTAGCATACTTTCACCCGGCCTACAGACAGACAACAGACATTCGGACTTCCCACTCCTCCCTTACTCCCCTCTTCCCCATGTGTTTGATTCCTGGGCCGTGACAAAGAGGTTCACCCTTTATCCGTGTGTGTGTGTGTGTGTGTGTGTGTGGGTGATATGGGGGCCCTTAGATTAAGGGAAAGCTTCCTGTTCTTTATGTGGGGGCAGTCCCCATGGGAGACGCTTTGGGAATGACTTTCGTCAAAGTCTCTGACGCCTCCTCCGTACACGCACACTCATGCACGTCTATCAAGCTTCCCATTGACTGGACAGGACGTGAGTTGGTGTGTAGTTGTGTAACTCTACCAACTGAGCGCACGTACACACACACACACACACACACACACACACACACACACACACACACACACACACACACACACGTAAGACCCCCGGTCAGATCACAGTAGGCGAGTGCTGGCTGGCTGCACACAGTAACATCCACGAGTGTTGTTCATTTAACACTGAGAGTGTTTAAATGGAACCAACAGGTCCATTTGGTTAAATTTGTAGAGTTACTTACAGATGGATACCGTTAAAGGTGTAGTGAAATGTAAAATACGTTTTTCACACTTTTAGACCATATCCGTGGTCATCATATGGGAATTCCTAACAATGGATGCCAAAAAAATGGCAAATTCTCATTTTTGTGTGTTTTTACAGTATATCAAAAGTCCATAAAAATACTTTTTTTATTACTTCCTGAAAACGAAAACGTGCTGCGTGATGTGTCGAGGCCCACATCGATAAAAGCCAATCAAAATGAAGCTCACCCGTTTAATTCCCCATATGTGCGCATCCGTGCAGCACAGCTGCTATTGATTACAGAAATCCTCAGTTTTTATTCCCATTCAAGATAACACCCAGACAGTGTATTACTCGGTTTCAACTTAATCATCACGCTAAAATATGTATCTGAAAACATTATAGGGTAGAAATAACCCACATAACAGTAAACTGGTACAGCTGGCCGTCTATCTGATTTGTAAACAAACACACCACCATGCTGCTGCGTATAGCATAGCTACCGTCCCTAGCTACCATCCCATCGCCTGAAGGGATGCAACGCTCTGATTGGTTCAGAAACTTCAGACCGGTGTTTCAACTTGAAACCGTTTGAAACCGTTGCACTGCACCTTTAAATTAACACTGCCACAACTGCTGAAGGCACCCTCCTTTGTGATTGTGTGAAACACACGCACACACACACACACACACACATTTAACATCTTTATTTGCATTCACATTTTACAAGACATTTCTTGAACACAAACAATAGTGGATGCGCAAACTTGAAAAAAAAAACTCTACAACAAGTGCTTCAGGATACAGATCACGGGTACAGAAAGCATCGCCTTCTCCATATATGGCGACTGCCAATTATTGCAGACACTGAACAGAATTTTGCCGATGCCTTAGCTCTCGGCTTGGGCATGCCTGCAATCTGCAGCCCCCTCACGACTGATTTATGGACATTACCGAGGCTTCCAAATATGAACACAAGTAGTTTACATTTGTAGCCAAGCTGTATAATAGCATCCTTAAGACGCTGGTACTTAAGCACCTTGGTAAGGAATGCCTCTTCCAGACTGTGGTCAAATGTACATGCCACTTCTAAAATGGTCACTTCTCTACTGTCCTCATCAACAACAACAATATCTGGCGTATTAGCTGTGACATCTGAAAAGGCATCATTTTAATTATTGTGCATGAACATGGCAGTTGAAACACGTGAGTGCTTATACATTTTGGCAGATGATGAAACGTATGAACTTATGTCCTTAGCTAATAGGTCAACAATTCTGTCGTGCCTAGCAATGTACATTCCCTTATATACATAGCAGCCATTAAGAATATGTGACAGTGTTTCTGTAACTGAACCCTGTCACGTGCTGTCAAACAGCAGTGTCCTGTAGATCCACATTACATGTATTTGAATTCCAGAGTGGCGGTGGGAACGATGCAAGTTGGGAATGCATGCCCCGCCTGCTCATTCATGGCTATACCCGGTGTACTTAATACTTATGTATCCTTGTGAATATCAGTCACACGCAGGTTATTTTTATTCTTTGAAAAATGACATTGTGATTGGCCCGGTCATCACATCCATATAAAATAAATGAGTTCCAGTTTATGTTTTTTATTTTTTTTACATTCTCATCATATGTTTTTTTCAGCCAGAGACCTCCCAGATCGCAAAGATTTGGATTAAAAACGTTCGCTGTGAAAGAATAGGCTATTATATTCAAATCTAAAAGCTTTTAGATCTGCTATTTTTCAATAGCTAAAGTATAACGTAATGCTTAAAACAACTCCTGAATGGGTTAAAATCTATAAAGGTCCTGCTGAGGCTTTATTAATGCTTGAATTATTAAAGGGGAATTCCAGTCACTTAGAGCTGATGTGTGGAAATAAGAGACCCTTCTGTGTGGCCTAGAACCGGAGCAGTTTTTGGGGGGTCATGTGATCAGTAACGTACGGTTGCTCTGCTCTCTGGCTACAATGGGGATTTTACCTCCAGCTGAACATATACAAGACAAGTGATTATATAAGATTTATATGAATGAATTATCACATACCCGTAGCCTTTTTTTATTCACAAGTCAATGACAGAATAGCGTTTTATCATTATCATTTATCATTTTTAGAACAAAAGTGGATTTTTCTGACAGTGGGTCACGTTGGCTGAGAAGTGTAGCTGGCCAGCTTCACTTTTGTTGGTACTCAGCCATTCATTGAACTGTAAAAAGTGTCCGTTTTCCACTCTTTGGTTCCTTTGCTCCCAGATAAAGTCTCTTCGGCTGTGAATTTTACAACAACATTGAGTTTTGACACTGGGCAGGTAGGGGACGGTCCTTTTGTGTGTGTGTGTGTGTGTGTGTGTGTGTGTGTGTGTGTGTGTGTGTGTGTGTGTGTGTGTGTGTGTGTGTGTGTGTGTGTGTGTGTGTGTGTGTGTGTGTGTGTGTGTGTGTGTGTGTGTGTGTGTGTGTGTGTGTGTGTGTGTGTGTGTGTGTGTGTGTGTGTGTGTGGCATATATATCATCAGTCATTTTCAGCAAGTGGGTGGTCATACGGCAAAGTATAAATTAGGCTTGAAAGCTGCACAGAATAGCGATAAGTGTCTGACTCTGGATAGACAGAGGCAATGCAACAGTGAGCGGAATACAGGAGGAAAGGAGAGTGTAATGTTTGATTATGGCTCAAGGCTGTGTCTTTCTGTTTGTCCAAAGGCTAAAGACTGTCAACCTGCTAATCGCAGCAGTTGATGCGTGGGTGTCTGTATAGTGTGTGTGTGTGTGCGTGGGGGTACTGGGTAGCATGTCGGTGTGTGAGTCATGGGTATCAGCACTAAATGTATGTTGGGTACACATCTGTGTGTGCGTGCATGTACACGTGAGGTTTGTTGTTGTCAGTTACAGTTCCGTGGGCCTGAGGAGAATTCAGCGCTTTCCCTCAGGATGCTGTTAGTGCCACTCATACAGATGTGCTGCTACTGTGACAGCGGCGTGTGTGTGTATTTTTATACGTACTGTGTGGTGTGGATGGGCATGTCTCGCATGTGTGTCTCAGAGGAAATGGTGAATTTTCTTCTCTGAGCCTGCTTTTTTTTTTTAGTTCTCTCCTTTTCTCTGTCCTCCAATAGCAAACATATAGATGTTAATCTGAGCTAATCCTTGGTCATGTTTACATTGACAGCTTTTTAGGCGACCTCCTGTTCATAATTCATACGGTTTAAATGCATCACGTCGAACATCAAGGTTTCGGGCAAACATTTTAGAAAAGCCCAAAATGTAGTTACTGTCATTTAACCAGTTCTGGGAGGAACATTTACCCAAAATAGCAGATGCAATGCGTTTTGTCAATCAGCTATTAGCTTTGTAGACGGAAAAAAGCGGTCCAAGTACATTTGTAACTCAGCACCGTTTCACTCAGGGTTTAAAGCTCCTTACACACTTTGTTTGTGATTAATTCCCCTGTTGAACTTCTCTGAAAGCTTAAAAAATAAGCAGTAGCAGTGTGACAACAGACAAGGATGGTCAGGTGCGGATCCTGAAGAGATACTACTATAAAAGACATTGCCCCAGTATGTTATCTTAATATCTTCTAATGTCTTCCTTTCCAGATGGTGGTAACAGCAGTGGTGGTGGTGGTGGTGGTGGAGGAGTCAGCTGGTCGGTGTCTAACAGAGATAGAGAGGTAGGTGGGGAGTAACAGCCCTATAGGACACTTTGTTCATTTTTGGGCTACTACTGTATGTGGTACAGCATAATGCCTCATGGTTGTTGGGCTCAAAACTTATTTTTACTTGATTATTTCAATTGCACAAATTTCACACTGTTTTGTTAATCACAGTTTGCGAAACTCATATAAAAAGTGAAATCCTCTGGGTTACCCGGAGAGTATACAAATGGAACCAAATGGACCCTTATGGATCCATTTGGTCACCTTTGTACACTCCCGGAGTAGGTGAGCATTTACTGTGTGTAATGGTGCAATGGTTTCCCTTAGGCACAGATCTGTAACAGAGATGGCGGCGTGAGGCTGGGAAGCCGTGGGCCCAACCGATACTTTGCTGACAAGAAGGTCACCTGTCACAACTGCAACAAGACGGGACATCTTTCTAAGAACTGCCCTACACCCAAGGTTCAGCACGCACGCATGCATACACGCACACACTCTAAGAACTGCCCCACACCCAAGGTTCAACACGCGCACACTCTAAGAACTGCCCCACACCCAAGGTTCAGCACGTACCCACTCTAAGAACTGCCCCACACCCAATGTTCAACACGCATGTACGCACACACACACACACTAAGAACTTCCCCACACCCAAGGTTCAACACGCACACACTGTAAGAACTGCCCCACACCCAAGGTTCAACACGCACACCACGCACACAGGCACGCACACACTCTAAGAACTGCCCCACACCCAAGGTTCAAGGTGTGTGTGATTAGTTGCAAAAAAGACGAGACCAAGGCACTCTTGTGGAAACGTTAAAAAACCTAGAGTAAACCTACGTGTCGCGGGAAAAGAACTGTTGCAGGCGGTTAAGGCTTTTTAACTTTTCCACATTAGTTTTGCATAAATTCTGTCACCCAGTCGTACCAAAGAGGACCTTCTTTGAGCTTTTCACCCGAGCCAAACGGATGCCACACCTTCCTCTTCCCCCCCCCCCCTACATTGTATTTATTTGTGTTGACAGTCTTTATTGTGTGTGTGTGTGTGTGTGTGTCTGTGTCTGTCTGTGTCTATGTCTATGTCTATGTCTATGTCTGTGTCTGTGTCTATGTCTATGTCTATGTCTATGTCTATGTCTATGTCTATGTCTATGTCTATGTCTATGTCTATGTCTATGTCTGTGTCTGTGTCTGTGTCTGTGTCTGTGTCTGTGTCTGTGTCTGTGTCTGTGTCTGTGTGTGTGTGTGTGTGTGTGTGTGTGTGTGTGTGTGTGTGTGTGTGTGTGTGTGTTTGTGTTTGTGTTTTGTGCACACAGAAGCTGACACCCTGCTTCCTGTGTGGCACCCCAGGCCACCATTCGTACGACTGTCCCAGTAAGCACTGCAACAACTGCGGCCAGCCGGGCCACCTCTTTGACTCGTGCTCCGAGAGGGCTCACTGGCTCAAACAGTGTCACCGCTGTGGCGTCAAGGGACACTTCCTGGATGTGAGTAGCACGTTGATTGTTTTGGTTTGTTTATTACAGTGGTTCCCAAACCTTTTCATGTCAAGGACCCCCAAAATGACACGTATTAACCCGTGGATACCCCCATTTTAACCCATTCAGGCCTGACGTCGAAATTTAAAAAAAAAAAGTTTTCTAAATCATGACAATTTTCGGAAAGATTTGAGGCACATTTTAACGATTTTTCAAAAATAGCAGACCTACAAGTTCGTAGCGCGCCACTCGGTGGCGCGCTATGAGCTTGTAGATCTGCTATTTTTCAATAGCTAAATTATAACAATGTTTAAAACACCAAAAGGGGTTCCCGCCCCAAAATGGGTTAATGGTTAATGTGGTTAAACGCTAACGTGACATGGATGCGTTCCAGGTCTCAATGGATTAACCCGCGGATACCCCCATTTTAATAGATACGGCAGGACCCCCCATAAGACAGGACCCCCTATACGAGAAGGTTTTTACGGCTCTAGCAGTTATTCACAACCCGTTTTAATTTCAAGGACCTCCAGTTTGACACAATCCGTGCCAGGATTCCTTCAAAATAGGATCTCTGGGGTGCCTGAAAGACATGGCCGCTTTTACTCTGAAACCCACGACCCGGAAACAATCCGGAAAAGAAGTTTGCTTTACATTGCTAGCTTACATTGCTATCGTTTTAATTTATACGATATATGATCCAAAAAGCGTTGAGGAGCAGAAATGAAGCGCTAGTATATCCGTCAGATCAAAACCACGGAGAACGCCCTGGATTAGGAGAGACGAGGCATTCTTTCTGCCGTGCTAACAGCTAAGTCAACGGTAAGCTAACATGAGCCCACAGTGTAGCATACGGTAGCGAGAGGCGAACTGAAAAATAAAAAAAGGGAAAAAATTCAGAATATTCTTCTCTCGCCCGGTATCATTGAGGATGCGCTAGGACGTCTACACACGTCCTATGAAGTCGTCGGTTGGGATCCCAAGGACGTGTGGACACGTCCTACGGACAGAATGTGTTAATGGCATTTCTATCGCTGAGATATATTGTAAAATCAATGTTAATTTAACTCGGAGTGTACAAAATGGAACCAAATGGACCCCCATTTGGTTCCATTTGTAAGGGTTCATTTGGTTCCAAACTATAATTTAGCTGGGGACCCCTTGGAACTCCTTCAAGGACCCCTGGGGGTCCCCGGACCCCACTTTGGGAACCACTGATCTATGACGTAGGACTCCCACATTAGAGGATAGTTTCAACCCCATCAGAGCCTCATTGACTTCCGTCACAAAATTAAAGTTCATTATTTAAATAAAGAATATGTCCGCTGCATTGACCTTGGCCTACTGGCAGCGTGCGCGACAAATTCGGCGCTGATCAGTCCAGTGGCTTGCGGGATTAGCCACCGCACAGCTAAACACACACACACACACACACACACACACACACACACACACGTCTATTGATGGCTCGCCTCCTACTGAGTCACTTTTGTGGTTTTGCATTAATTTGCCAATTTATGTAAATATTTCAAAATGGCCGAAGGAAGGAGGATTAACAGTTGAAGAGCCTTGTCTACTATATCACAAGAATGTATTATTTTCTTCTTTTCCCTGCAACTCCCTGTCCTCCCTGTATTCTTGAAAATGAGAGACCAAGGGTCAGCTCACGCTGCTGTTCACATTAATTGATACACTTCAGCAATTACAGCTTTAGTTATGTCTCTGCCATGCTACATATTCCAGCTGTCTACGTGTGTGTGTGTGTGTGTGTGTGTGTGTGTGTGTGTGTGTGTGTGTGTGTGTGTGTGTGTGTGTGTGTGTGTGTGTGTGTGTGTGTGTGTGTGTGTGTGTGTGTGTGTGTGTGTGTGTGTGTGTGTGTGTGTGTGTGTGTGTGTGTGTGTGTGTGTGTGTGTGTGTGTGTGTGTGTGTGTGTGCGTGCGTGTGCTGAAGGGTGAATCTAATGACCATCAATGACAATTATCTCACCGCAACGTTCATTATCCTGCCCATTTGCACTAATGCCATGGAATAGAAACTGTGTGTGGGTGTGTGTATGCACATGCATGTGTTTTTTTTTTTTTTTTATCATTCCCTCATATCATTCTCTCTCTCTCTCTCTCTCTCTCTCTCTCTCTCTCTCTCTCTCTCTCTCTCTCTCTCTCTCTCTCTCTCTCTCCTCTCCCTCTCCCTCTCCCTCCCTGTCAGTCAGTCATGTACTGTGCTCTGTGTAATGGATGAGTAACCAGGTGAACACTAGAGGGGAGACCAGGACACACGCAGTCTCATTTCTCTCTCTCTCTCTCTCTCTCTCTCTCTCTCTCTCTCTCTCTCTCTCTCTCTCTCCTATCTCTCTCTCTCTCTCTCTCTCCTATCTCTCTCTCTCTCTCTCTCTCTCTCTCTCTCTCTCTCTCTCTCTCTCTCTCTCTCTCTGTCATTTCTTCCACAGAGCATCCTTGCATGCATCTTTTTCTTCACGCTTCTTCTTCAATTGTTGTTTTTTCACTTTTCCACCAATATACAAACGTTGTTTTGTAATTATCCTTTTTTTTGGTCTGTGCATTCTCAATGTTCTACTTTATATTGTGTGTGTTCGTGTGCATGTGTCAGTGAGAGAGAGAGAGTCAGGTCTCTGTCCCTTGGGTCTTTCTGTGTCTCTCATTAAAGACAGACGGTTGACGGAGCGCGAGTGTGTCACCCGCCTCGCCTGTCGCCCTCGACAACAACCCACTACTCCAGTGCTCTGGAGGGAGAGGGGAGGCAGGGGGAGCAGGGGGGAGAGAGAGAGAGAAACGGGGAGAGAGGGGGTGGGGGGGTTGGGTGTCCAAAAAGATAAGATATGTATGAGAGAGAGAGAAGGGGAAGGTACAGACGGACACAAGCAGAAGTGTTGAAATATCAAAATTAATATTTGTTTCTGAAATGCTGCGGTTGAAGTGGCTGAACTGGTTCATAGAACTGCAGACTTGATATCGGAACGGTTTGATGTTTAGATATTTCTGTATCAACTGCGAGACAGTGGCTAGGTTGGTGTTGCGCGCAAATACTATTGTGTAATACTGTTCCATTGCCTGCATGAATTCGCTCTCTCTCGCTCGCGCTCTCTCCTTCTCCCTCCCTTTTTCTCTCTCAGTAGGTGTGTAAGTAGATAAATCTCGTTGCCTGCAGCGACTGCGGCATTTTCAATTTCCCAGTGGGAAGTGACGACGGCTGGGGAAAGGATGTCAACGCTTAGGGAACACCGTGGAGACAAGCCCCAGGGATAATGCTTTAGCCACACCAGGACAGAACCAGTGACTAACTGGCTGACTGAATTACTGGGTGACTGAATGACTCACTGACTGACTGACTGACTGACTGAATAAATGACTGTCTGCCTGGCTGAATAAAACACTTGACTGACTGATGGGAGGGGGGGGGGTGGAATGGGGTGTACAGGTGAAGTGAGAAAACGAAAAAGATAGTGACTCGAGGGTCAGGCAGGCAACCATAAGTGGACTTATTAATTCTCTCCTCTTGTGCTCCATTTATAACCCTCGCCATCTCCTGTCTGACTGGTTCCGTTTTCATTTCTCTCTCTCTCTCTCTCTCTCTCTCTCTCTCTCTCTCATCTCTATCTATGTTCCTCCACTCTTCCTCGCTCTGTGATAAGAATCAGTTCTCTCAGCGTTAACTAATGGTTTCCCTCATTGTGTCTCTTCTAGACTTCAGTAGAGGCGCCGCACACACAGACGCACGCACGCACCCACACGCACACACACACACACACACACACACACACACACACAACAGAGAAAATAATGGCATTGTTGTGTTCTCAAACGTCTTTTTGTCTCCGTTCAACCCTAGACAATGGACAATCTTGTCCCTCTCTCTGTACTCTGGTTGACAATGGAAACAAGTTTTGGCTTTTTGTGACACTATCCATGTTGGTGCTTTCAAAGGAGATATATTGCTTTTGATTGTATGTCAATAAAGTGTCTTATTATTCTTTTGACGCTGTTTGTGTCCCAGTGCTCTGTTAAGTGTGCATTGCGTATGTATTCCTATCTTATCTGTGTCTAACAAATCTGTTTTTGTGTCTTCAGGCATGTCCAGAGATATGGAGGCAGTACCACATCACGGTGAGTGAGACACTTCACAGTCCTAGTCTTCACTTTAAAGTGATTTTTAAATTTGTTAGAACCTTGGTTTTTTAAGGCTTACCGGCCATGATATAGTACACATATTGTTGACCATCTTTATCTGGTCCTATTGGCGTTCCCACGAGTTACAACATTGAACACTCAAAATCACACTTTTAGACGGATATTATATTTTTTGTGCAGACTCCAGAGTTGATATTGTGGCACTAGAGGCAAGGTCATGGGGTTATTGAAATGGTCAAGGTTCTGCTCAGCGCATTTTATGGCAATCCAGCCTTTAGATTTTAAGATAGTTTAGCAATTGTGTCAGACCGACGTTGATGATCATCCTTTTTTTCAACTTAAATGTTATTCATTTTTCATGAACAAGAATAGACGGAGACATACAGAAAGCAACAAGACAAACAAATGGACACTACAGTATGTGTTGCCAAACATCAACTCAGGAAATAAAAATAAAAATAGTAGACAAATGCTATAATTGCTGGAGTTCACACACAGACAGGATAATAATAAAATGGAAACAATATTGATGATCATCCTTGATGATGCTAGCAAGGCTAAAAGTATAATTTTTTAGACAGGACACCGGTGGCTCTTGCATGTCCGTCAAGATGGCAGTCGGATTCAAACTCAGATCCTGGCCTTTAAAAGGAACATATGGTTTGTGCACTAACATGCTGAAGCTGAACCCATTGTCTCGTCTTTTGTTCACGTACTGTAGATCACAGAGCACTGGGGCATCAGTCGCCCCCATCGCCCAGGACGAAGTTCTTTGTTCTTTCTATTAGTAACGCCCGACGCCCAAGACGAAGTTTTATCCAAAATACGAAGTTTATTGATATGAAAACCGATCGCATCTACAAGCTCATAGCGCGCCACCGAGTGGCGCGCTACGAGCTTGTAGGTCTGCTATTTTTGAAAAATCGAAGAACGACTGACATAGAAACATAGCTTTTTCAGAAAACTGTCAGGATGTAGAAGACATTTTTAGAATCTGATCTCAGGTCAAAATGGGTTAAGGTGTTTAAGATAATATCTTTGGTTTATGTCATACCCACGGTTCTACCAAAGCTCAGCATTGGTTTCAGCATCCATTTGAACATGGTGCATAGACTTTGAATTTCTTTCGCTCTGCATATAATTCCCCGTACCATGATGCACATGTAGGTATTAAGACAATGTCATGTGCAGGGATCTACAATATTATAGTTGTACATAATTAGGAGATAATCTAATTGTCGGTGAAAAGTCGGTGAAAGTCAATGAGTTGAAATTTGGTCAGTGTAACAAATACAATAGTTTGGAGGAGGCTGCAGTTGTATTGTGTTTTGGATGAAGCATTTAGCACAAAGTACACAAGGGCCCTAATGCAGGAGGGATTTTCTTTCAAGTTTTCTGCACTGTGGTCGCTGAACAAATCTATTGTAGCCCATAAACGTATGAATGGAAATTGTCATTCTGTGACCTCATTACAGCTTTGATGCTTGCCATGCATTCTCACTTTGTGAGACTTCTTATTTTTATATACAGAATGTACTTACATCCGTTTCATGGGTGCAGTCTATAAATTATTAATAAGACATGACACCAATATACAGTATAACACCTAACACAGTGTTCATTTTGATGAACAAAGCTTTTTTTTCTGGTAACTAGAAAAGATCACTAATAAAATGTTTTTACGGAACAGTGATGCATCCTGCATATTCATCTGAATAAGATTTGCCATAAAATGCCTCAAATAATGTTTTGATGCGCAATCCTTTTAATGTTACCATTTTCATCTTACAATGATATTTAACACATTTGGACACATCCAGGTACATTTTAGATGTCATTAGGCATCACAGATAACATTATACTCAGCTAAGAGTATTAAACAATTGTTCCTGTCTCTGTGCTCAGGAGGCGTGCAGAAAAGCTGTGTTTTGTTTACCATTGTAAACATGCCAGATGCACATCTTTTAACATTGATTTGCTCGTTATTGCGAACAGCAGTGAGCACTAACTATGAGACCTAGCAGAACATGTCTGTGTGTGTGTGTGTGTGTGTGTGTGTGTGTGTGTGTGTGTGTGTGTGTCTGTCTGTGTGTGTGTCACGCTGTAACACCACCCGCCTGCCACCAGAGGGCGCAGCTGTATCACAAAAAAAAAAACACACGCACACACACAAACTTAACTTAAAAAAAACTTAACTTAAAAAAACTTAAATTAAAAAAAAAGAGAACTTAAAAAAAACCTTTAAAAAGTACGTAATTTATTCTAATTGTTGTTATTGCAATTTACGAGCTGTGTTCGCTTCCCACGTTCGTGCGTCTTAATTGTATTAAACACAGGTAATTCAATGGAATGCAGCCAGTTTGTCTGCAAACTGCAGACAAACAAACGGCATCCAAAGTTTAATTCTGTTAAACTTTTGTGCATTTCCCTTTCTCCTTGCTTTTAAATCACTTCTGCTCTTGATAGTAAGTTGATAATGTCTCATGTGCAAGCACGTACTCTGTGTGCACGGCCACGAGGGAGATACTCTTGCATTTGTGTTCATCCACAGATTTTGAAATTATTATTAAATTAATAAAAACAAAGAATTGCATGAAATATGTTTAACCACTTTAATCATGGCAACTCGATTTGGAGAATATCATTATAGGTGAACGTTTCATAGGGTGTAAGTGGTTAAGGGACACATTATCGTAATTTACTACAAATATGGATGTTCTCTTACTTTTTACAGTAGTTCCAGAGTAAGATTATTAAACTAACTTTTAAAGTGATACTTTAGTGATAGTTTATTGAAGCCTTTGTTGTTGTTTATTATGGCATAATATACCTTGATTCTTTCAAAATGCTAATGGGAATTAATGCGGTTAGTATTACTACTGGGGTAGCTGACCCCCCTAAATACGTACCCCTTATCCCATCCGTACCTTCTATTCACTGCACCCCCTTAGTTTGAGGGTGTAAACGTTAATGCGGAAGCACAATCAATGTGTCTCCAAGTTTGGATTCACTGAGCAGTATGTGGACGTGTTCTGTTCTGTATCCTCTGTGCACAAAGTTTGAAGTACTGTAGTTGATCTATGGCAAATTCCCAGCTGGTCTGGTACAAATGGGAAGTCCAGTAGCAGGGAATACGCAGGATAAACTCATTTAGGAGGTTACTTCCCAGAAATATATTATTATTTATTTATTTTGGGTGGAAAGCAATCTCATGGAAACAGCTTTCCAATGAAATGGGGATACCATCCAACATTGGAAAATAGTAATGTGACAAAGACATTTTCACAAATTCATATTTCAAATTTTCACAAATATTTACACAAATGTGGCCTCTACAAGTTGTCTACCCATTTTCCTTCAAATTAGCTGGCTACCTATTTCCTTCACTATTTAGAAAAAAACTATTCAGTCCTTATTCCTCTACTTATTAACTCTTTACCCATGTGTATGCTTGACCAAAGTGCAGGCGCTCACTGTTTGTTTATTTCTGATGATGATTCTCCAGTGACCATAACATCAGTTTTTAACTTAAAAAATGTAAGGATTATATGAAGAGAATGTAGCACCTCGTCATTCATGGACTAAAACCCGTTTATTTTGGTTGCCTAGCAACGGTCTAGGCCAAGTGCATTTCCGACATCACTGGCATTGTGCCAGGTGGCGAGGACTCTGCACATGCTCTATCTGTAGGGACCTAGCTTCGCACTAATCTCAGCACTGGCGGGATATTTGCTTAGTGCCTGTACATAGTTGGAGTTCGCCAACAAACTATGAATGTACTAAATGCAAATTTCTGCAATAGCAAGCAGAGTCTATCATCGATGCGCAAGCTAGTCCTCTAGTCCAGCTGGTTTTCTCATTGGCTGACGTCGCTGTGCTAGTCCAGTTGGCTTTCTCATTGGCTAAACCATATCTACTGTATGTGCACACCGCAAATATGTCCGGGCGGAAACGAACGACTCTGAACACTGGTTCCTACCTAAACTACGGCGCTGAAACTGACCCAGAGGCAGTTATAGCGGACCCCCGCAGATAATAATAATGCAGCTGGTAAATAATTGATTTAATCAATTCTTGTTTTTCTTTTCTTTTCTTTTTTTTTTTTCTTTTCTTTTCTTGCATATTGAGAATACCTGGTCAGAATGTCCTCAATATTAGCAATGCATCTGTGATAAAGGTGGATGGTTTATGACACTCTTGAGTAGTAACCTTGGTAGTCTGTATTTCTGAAGCTAACCAGTGTGAAGGATTGTGGTGAGCAACATACTGTAGTCTAGTCTAGCATTAAAAGAAGTGATGCGTTGTTGATCATAACTAATCACCATGAAGCACAGGACTGGGGAGAATTAAGTTGAACGGGGAAAATAAAGCACACTTATCATTTAATGGGAAATTGGAGGAAGGGACTTAAACCAGCGTGATCCTCAAAGACGGGAGAGCCCAGATGAAACTCAACTCCAAATCAATATGTTGGTTATGATTGGTATTGACCTTTACCTCCAGGAGATGAGTGAGAAACCTGTTCATTTTCCGGTCCTTTACTTTGACCCCAGACCCTGTTCTTCTCATATGCACACACACACACACACACACACACACACACACACACACACACACACACACACACACACACACACACACACACACACACACACAGATCTGCACATATGGATGCATGCGTTAACACAGTATGTCATCATGTAGAAAACTTGGAAAGTCGTGCAAACCATACTTACAGTATGTCAGAAGGGATGATGACATTTCCTTTTGTGTGCGAGTGTGTTTGTTTGTTTCCAACACATCAGTAAAGATCCATTGTCTTGTGTGTGTGTGTGTGTGTGTGTGTGTGTGTGTGTGTGTGTGTGTGTTTGTGTGTGTGTGCGCACGTGCGTGCGCTTGCGCCTGAACAGAGTGGTGATATAGACCTCAGCCTAAGAGAAAAGAGCAGCTTGTTTGTCAATTAAAAGACGTGATAAAGCATGAAATGGGCTGCCAACGCCACGCGGGACGAGAGAGTAGGAGAGAGAGGGAAGGAGTGTTGGTGTGTGTGTGTGTGTGTGTGTGTGTGTGTGTGTTTGCATATATCTTTGTGTGTGCGTGTAGACAGGGGAGGTCTGTCTGTCTGTCACTCTCCTCTATGGAGATTAATTAGCAGGGGCTGTCTAATGAAAAGGCAGCATCGTTAGCTAGGCTAGCACGACAGGAGATAATGGAGGGAGGGAGGCATGAACGGGAGAAGGCATATACGCAGTGGCGGAAAGTAACTGAGTACATTTATTAAGTACTGTACTTAAGTGCAATTGTGAGGTATTTGTACTACTTTACTTGAGCATTTCCAATTTCCAGTATTGTTATTACAAAACATACAGTTCAGCGCTATATGCATTTCGGCCATATTTGATAATAGGCGATGCGAATTGCGACGTATTGTGAGCTTATTACTTTTGGTACTTTAAGTATATTTTGAGTATTTCTATATTGCGTGCAGTATTGATACTTATACTTAACTACAAAATGTGAGTACTTTTCCCACCACTGCACATATGCTTCAATGTTGGAGATTGAAGTGGAATTGCATTTATTTGTTAAGTAGCAGTCGGGGGGACGGGGGGGGGGGGGGGGGGGGGGGGGTTTCATTCCGACCAGAAGAGAATTCATGTTGATGATAGACTGAGGGATATATGTGCATCCAGAATAGGTGTATTTGGTTGTGGCACGCACGCACATGTGTGTGTGTGTGTGTGTGTGTGTGTGTGTGTGTGTGTGTGTGTGTGTGTGTGTGTGTGTGTGTGTGTTGGACTGTGCTTTAACGGGTGGTGGATTGTGACCCAGGTCTAATTGAAGTATTTAAGCCATTTAAGCACGGGAACAGAAGGTCGTTACAGATCCAAACTGGCGTGGGGGTTAGGGGCCTACACACATACGTTCTCTTACTCTCTCTCTCTCTCTCTCACACACACACACACACACACACACACACACACACACACACACACACACTCACACACACCTCGCAGGGCTCCTTCTGTTTAAGACGGTCTCATTTTATTCATGATGCTGCTTATGACCCTGAACTCCCCAATGTGAGGTGTGTGTGTGTGTGTGTGTGCTTGTGTGTGTGTATGTATGCTTGTGGGATGTGCACGCGTGTGTGTTCGTTCGCTTTGGGAGATGTGACTCTGTCACCTTCCGCTGGGCTCAGCCAGGTGTGAAAAGGCATTCTGTCAGACCTCCCTGCTACTGGGTCCATTTATCCTCTATGCGTGCATGCACGTACACACTACACACACACACACACACACACACACACACGTGAATTGTCTGCTTGCGCACCTGGTCCTCGACTAACAAACTCTTCCAAACCAGAATATAGACCACAAAGCTCTGGGTTTATTACAAGAAAGGATACCTACCTACTATCACACACACACACACACACACACACACACACACACACACACACACACACACACACACACACACACACACACACACACACACACACTCTGTATACAGTAGTGCCATTAATGGTGTGTATAGCAGTAACATTTCCAGCTCATTGGGCTTCTGTCATTTTTAATAGTAAATTAAATAATACATGTAAATGGTTTTGGCTTGGAGGACAGCTTTTGGAGAATGTGATGTTTTTTTACGCACTGTTCCTCTGGACCCACCAGCCCTTTCTCTCTCTCTCTCTTGCACGTGCGGCACGGTTGCACGGCACGCCCGCACTCACCCCCACCCTTTGCATGTTAGTGTACTGAAGCAAACTAAAGTGTCATTGGAGGAAAACAAGGTAGCGCTCAGCGTGGTCACTAACGCCTAAGAAAGCGAGGCATTGTGAGCTTGTAGCTCTGCAATTTTCACAAATTGAATACGTTTGTAGATCTGCTATTTTCACTACTTTAAATCATTTGTAGATCTGCTGATCTCTGATCACTTCATGGTCATGAAGTGTGGGTCATGACCGAAAGAATAAGAATAAGGTTGCGAATACAAGCGGCGGAAATTAGTTTTCTTCGACGGGTGGCTGGCATCTCCCTTAGAGATAGGGTGAGAAGTTCAGTCACACGAGAGAGACTCGGAGTGGAGTCGCTGCTTCTTCGCATGGGAAGGAGCCAGCTTAGGTGGTTCGGGCATCTGGTTAGGATGCCTCTCGGGCGTCTCCCTAGGGAGGTCCTCGAGGCATGTCCCACTGGGAAGAGACCCCGGGTTAGACCAAGGAAGTTGGAGGAAACGCATCTACTCACTGGCATTTGAACGTCTCGGGATCCCCCAGGAGGAAGTCACTAATGTTGCTCTGGAGAGAGAAGTCTGGAGCTCTCTGGTGGAGCTGTTGCCCCCACGACCCGACTACGGATAAGTGTTTGAAGATGGATGGATGGATGGATCTGCTATTTTCACTATTTTAAAATAAATAGTTATTCACTCACTCACTCATATTCTCTCTCTGTCTCTCTCTCTCTCATACCCACGTGCAATGAGTTTTTCCCCTTGTGAGATGCTGTCATGCTTCTTGTATTAGGACCAGACCAGAGCACCATCCACTGGCTGTTGCATGAAGTGAAGCCTCTCGCTTTGGACACTTGTACAGGACAAGGAAACATTATTTTGTAGTCTAATTTATCATACTTTTAGGGGAGAGTCTTTGACCACACCGAATAACAACAAATTTTACAAGCTTGCGTTGTATAAATGTACAACATGTAAAGATTTGGCTTAACACATAAATTGAAGAGCCACAACTCATTTCAGTCATTTGGATTCCATAGAAGCCAGCATGTCTTCTATTCTGTGAAAGCATGCTGCGCACCGAAAATATACAGCTGTTTTCGGTCATTGGTTATTTTAAGATGAAAGAGTATTTGAAGTGATCAAACTAGCAATAGAATACATACGTTTAGAAGCATCTTCCAGAAACATGAATGGTCTCAGAAATCCCATGATTTCCTCAGCTGGTCGGCCTAAAACATCATCATTACATTTTCAGTCTTGAGATTTTATTTAGCTTTATTCCATGTCTTCTCACAACATCGCCACTGCTCTGCACGGATCCGAGAGAGACAGGCAGGCAGTGATGGAGAGCTGGACATGGTGGTGTATAGGGACGCACAGAGAGACAGGCAGGCAGTGATGTAGCAGAGAGCTGGACATGGTGGCGTAAAGGGACGCACAGAGAGACAGGCAGGCAGTGATGTAGCAGAGAGCTGGACATGGTGGCGTAAAGGGACGCACAGAGAGACAGGCAGGCAGTGATGGAGAGCTGGACATGGTGGCGTAAAGGGACGCACAGAGAGTAGGAGAGGCAGTGATGTTTACCCATTGAGAGAAACATAGGTTTTTCAGAAAACTGTTTTAGAAGACATTTGTAGAATCGAGCTCAGGTCGAAATGGGTTAACCCATTTCGGCCTTTAAAAAATAGCAGACCTACAAGCTCATAGCGCGCCACTCGGTGGCGCGCTATGAGCTTGTAGATCTGCTATTTTTCAATAGCTAAATTAAAACATAATGTTTAAAACACCAAAAGGGGTCCCTGCCCAAAATGGGTTAAAGAAGGTGAAAGAGACCTGAGCGAGAGCTGGCAGAGAAGAGGGAATATGAACACAGACACAGCTGATTGGCGCAGGTATATCGGTGTGTGAGCATTGATTGGCTTCTCTTTAGATAGCAAGGGTGACACCTGTATGTGTGTGTGTTTATTGATCGTGCCTGTGTCTGTTCGGCGTGGTGGGTATTGAGCGAATCCTGTCCTCCTGGTGATACGCGTGCGTGCGTGTGTGTGTGTGTGTGTGTGTGGACTTCCCTTGGGGTAAGGTGTGGGGTAAGCCTTCTATCACTGGCTGTTTGGGGGCGTCTATGGGGAAAGGTGCCACCTTCTCCTTTGTACACAATGGTGAAGCCATTTTAATGCAATTCTCTGTTGTCTATTTTTGGTTCATTCCTCATTTCGTTGCTTTGTAAAAAGCCCTGCGCTTGCTCTTTTCAGCTTCCATTGTGTATATTCCACATTTTTCCTAAACCTTCACTTTGTGTTCCGCGTATCTCCTCTGTTGTTCTCAGTCTTCAACTCCCATGTGTGTGTATTCACTAAGTTGTAGCTTCCCGCTCACGCAGGCCTTTGTTCAGCTAGATTCAGGATTTCCCCGAAAACTTTTTTTTCTCCATTGAGTAAATCACTCATATATCAGGTATTAATATTATATAAGGAGGAAGAATTATTTCCAAAAAGTGTACAGTATTTGTTAAATTGTTGTTTTTATGTGGACACCCCCACCAGTTCATTTAGTATGCCTGGTTTGCGGTGATGGGTGGTGATCCACCTGAACTGAAGCTGCACCCACATCTGTTGTTTCATGATTAAGGGGGAGGGGTTAGGGGAGGGGATGATAGTGTGATGTCACTATATCTCAGTTTTTTTCATTTTTCATTTTACAGTATGTACGATTGTACGTCTGTCTGTATGTCTGTCTGTGTGTATGGCTGTAATGCATGTAATTCAACACACGCGTTCCACACCCTCGCAGGGAGTGCAATGCCCAGTGTCGAGTCGGTCGGACCCACGGTTGTCCAGAACCGCCTCTGCCCGTGCTCTGGACAGGGCCCCTGCCCATGGTCTATATGGAGCTGGCCTGTTCTCCATATTTGGGCATGCCTGACACAGAACTCCATATATAGGAATAAAGGAAGACAGAGACAGAAATCTCCATATATGGGCATAAAAGGGACACAGACAGATGGGTGGAACGGGTACTCTGACATGGGTATAACGGGTATTGCATAGCCGGGTGGTGCATGGATCTCCAACTTCCATCGTTACCGACTATGTGCTCTACAGCCGGGCACCGGTCTAGTTATTAGAAGTGGATAATGAGAACAAAGAGTGTTTATGGTTGAAAGGATAGTTATTATAGCTACATTAGTTTTTTTAATTGTAGTTTTCTCTTTTGGATGTTGGATAGTTGTAAAAAGAACCACCGCTCATCCGCTGAAAGAAAATAAAGGGAAGCTCCGCACACTCAGATCTGCGCACAATCAATGTATTTATTTAGCAAGCTTTCGGTCTACTGACCACCTTCAGGCATCATGTTGATGTTGGATAGTTAAGTCTAATGCCGTTTAGTCTAAATGTCCTATATGGGTGGCTTAACGGTGTATTCTTGCAGCTACAGTACAATAGATGTAATCATGGATGAGTATTGTACCAATATCAGGAACACAGATGTAGTCCACAATGTACATACAGGTTTTAGTAGTCACCACGTACCTGACTGTTGTTCACTCTTTGATTGAATTTGACACAAACTCTTATTTTAGAAATTGTAATTTATGAAGCCAGTGCTTTGAAGGACATAGGTGAATTATTTTGTCAAATAAACTACAAAATGCAGTTTTTCCACTTCATAACCTCAACCTGGGGTCGATTTGGCCATTTGTTATTTTTGGTGGAGGATGGTGAAATTGATTGCATATCTAGGTAACGGATGGAATATAAATAACAGGATATGCTACTCGGCTTCTGCAAAATGAACTTCCCCATTTCATGTTAGTATGTAAAGGCGGTGTCTGGATGTGACTGGGGATTCATTCAGATTCATGCCGGGCCTGCCTGCAGTTTAGTTTAACAGAGCTAAACTAACTACAAGAACCAGCAGGATATAAGGAATGTGTTCGAAAGAAGATTGAGTCCTACATTCTGGCAAAACAATGGGTAAATCAGGAAAATTGCTCAAGAAAAATGCTTGTCCACGTAGTATAATCACCTTACCAAACCGAATCCAGTCTTCACACTTAAGTTGCAATACAAGCTAAATAGAAAACAGCAACTTCCTTGACTTAATAGTGTCTCTTTTCAAAATTCGCCAAGGAAGTCATTTGCGAAAATATTCATAACCAAGACTGTCTGGTGCTTTTCCCTCTTGTGTGATCATTTCAACTGGAGAACTACAGTAGTGGTTGAGCAGCCTTGCTGTGTGGTGTTAAAGCGCCCTTCACTGGCCATATAGAGAACTGCATGCTGATGCCTGTACAGTACTTTGCAAAGGTGTGTGTGTGTGTGTGTGTGTGTGTGTGTGTGTGTGTGTGTGTGTGTGTGTGTGTGTGTGTGTGTGTGTGTGTGTGTGTGTGTGTGTGTGTGTGTGTGTGTGTGTGTGTGTGTGTGTGTGTGTGTGTGTGTGTGTGTGTGTGTGTGTGTGTGTGTGTGTGTGTGTGTGTGTGTGTGTGTGTCCACATCGCATGCATGGGCCAGTATTTCTGTGCTGCGCAAGTTGTTACAATCTCATGTTTGAAACTTTTATCAAATAGTAATGGGCAATGCAATCTCCCTCCTTTTATTCTTTCTGCTGAACATGAAATTGTAGGTTTGAGACTTGACCTTTCTTCTTCTTCTTCTAAATCTTTTTTTTCCCCCTGGCTTGCTGCCCCCATTCGCTCTCACCCCTTTTGAGAATGAGTTTAATTCAAAAGGCATTCTATGAAAATCCTTTAAATCCACGTCCTTTCAGCAAGCAGTTTTTGCTGTCTCATCATTGTACAGAGCGGACTCTCCACTTCTCTCACCTCTGTCTGTGTCAAAGGCCTCTCGGCACTGTATTCTACTGTAGACTGAGACACTGAAGGCTGGTCCACTCTGCACAAGGTGTCTCTGTGTAAAGCTCTAGGTAGCAAGGCATTCGCGTAGCACATTTCTACCATAACCCATTTTGGGCGGGAACCCCTTTTGGTGTTTTAAACATTATGTTATAATTTAGCTATTGAAAAATAGCAGACCTACAAGCTCGTAGCGCGCCACCGAGTGGCGCGCTACGAGCTTGTAGGTCTGCTATTTTTGAAAGATCGTGAAATTGTGATGCAAATCCTGACAGAAAACTGTCAGGACATTTTATAAATTTCGACGTCAGGCCCAAATGGGATAAAGAGACTGTTCTGAGCTTGGTGGCCACTGATGGATTGTTGGTATTAACCTACGTATATGTGTGTGTATGTATTGTGTTGTATGCATGCATGTATGTATTTGTGTGAAAGAGTATTTTGGCTAATCCCCCCCTTCAGTTTTCATCAGGCGCGTAGCCAGGATTTACATTTAGGGTGGGTGGGGAAAATGTTGGGCGCAACGCTGGCTGATTACTGTACGGTATGTCTATTGAGAAAGAGCCATTGCAACTTAATACCGTAATGCAAGAAAGGGAAACGTGAATAAAATACAATAGGCAAGTCATGTGTGTTTTCTATTCCTCAAAATTGCAATTGCAACAACAAATCAACTGCAGTGCAAGCAGCCTAGTATACAGACTACAGCATGAGACGACTTGAAAATGTGAATAATTGGTCCAACCCCTCAGTTAAATCTCTCTCAAACGCCAAGGTTGACATTGTACTTCTGGGTGCAGTTTGAACTCTGTTTACACTGGAAAATAGGCAGTGCTATTATTGCCCGTAAGAAACACCCTTGCGTTATTTGATAGCAAGGTGGGTCCAAAATGAAGCAAGCTCCTGTTCCTCAACTGTTAGACCAAAAATCGCACCCGTGCTAAATCCAACACAGGGAGGCTGGCAGAACATTCAGTAAGAACGCCGGGACAACGCTCTACACGTTCCAGACGCTTCTCCCTTCTGGCTCTAAAACTATGGAATGAATTTGCCATTGCAATCGGAACTGCAGACCCAGTCCAATCCCAGCCCTAGACTCAACGACCTTAGCCTTATGCAAAGGCTCAATTTTTGTAAATTAGATTAGAGCATTTTTATGTAGACATAGCACTCTATAGTGTATACTCAGTTTCATTGTACAGATGTTCTACTGTTGGACAGATGTTAGGTTCTTAGCTTACTTACTGTATGATTCTTGATGACTATTTTTATGCATTTGATGTATTATGTGTTCTTGCTTACTGTAAATCGCTCTGGATTAAGTGCCTAAATTGTAAAGTTGTGTGTGTGTGTGTCATCAGCCGATGATGCTGATCATAGGGTCAAAAGCTCCTACACTAAATGGACATACATAGGGACAGACGGACACAGCTGCACCGCTCCAAAACACTGCCAAAGACATTGACAGTGTTTGCCATTTCAGTTGCATCAGCACGGGGAGTTCTTAGGAATATGCTAGCATACTGTGTGTATACTGTATACAGTATGTAATGAAACCATATTATGATCTCATTTTGGAACCTGCATGACATTCCTGGTGGTGGTGCTCATGTTGTTGGTGCAGTTAATTCCCGATACCGTACGGCAGTGACGCTGGCACCGTGGTGGGCGCTGGTGACCGGCCTAGCGTCTCGGTGGTCTCTGCTGGCTGTGGGGGTGGGCGCTGGTGGTGGTAGACCAGGTGGCCGTCTTCACAAAGTTATTTGATTATCGATTCTTCTCTTCGAACTCTATAATCTTATAGAGTTCAGATCAGATTAGGTCTGGATTTGGGCTGCCAGTATCTGCTCAGTTATCAAACACTTCAGTTACTGTCCTGTGTGTGTGTGTGTGTGTGTGTGTGTGTGTGTGTGTGTGTGTGTGTGTGTGTGTGTGTGTGTGTGTGTGTGTGTGTGTGTGTGTGTGTGTGTGTGTGTGTGTGTGTGTGTGTGTGTGTGTGTGTGTGTGTGTGTGTGTGTGTGTGTGTGTGTGTGTGTGTGACATACACAACACAGTCAGCAGTGCACACTCGTCAAATATAGTACAACACATTTTTTAAGATATTTTGGGGCTTTTTCTTCCTTTATTGAAAGATTCACAGTAGGTTGACATGAAATGGGGTGAGAGATAGACACGCAGCAAAGATCATCGGGATCGGGAGTCGAACCCGCGACACGCGGATTACAGCCTAGGTGCCCAGACTGCTACGCCAGCCGCCGGGGCTGAGCAGTACAACTTATTTTAATTACCAAATAAATGCATATCTCTTATACACCACTAGATTAACACAGGGTTTTTCGGTGACATCAGTCACAACGGAAGCCTCTGAAAGTGACAGAAAGTAGCCCTGCTAGATTAGTACGTATCCTTCCACAGTGTGACAGGACGTGCGCGTAGCCCTGCTAGATTAGTACGTATCCTTCCACAGTGTGACAGGACGTGCACGTAGCCCTGCTAGATTAGTACGTATCCTTCTACAGTGTGACCAGATTACCAGACCTCGCCTGAAAGACGGCCTGAATAACATCATCATTCCATTCCTGAACCATCTTGCCCCCCCCTCCCCTCTACACCAGCCCCCTCCTCCCCTCTACACCAGCCCCCTCCTCCCCTCCCCTCTACACCAGTGGGTTGAAGCATCTTGCCCCCTCCTCCCCTCTACACCAGTGGGTTGAAGCATCTTGCCCCCTCCTCCCCTCTACACCAGTGGGTTGAAGCATCTTGCCCCCTTCTCCCCTCCCCTCTACACCAGCCCCCTCCTCCCCTCCCCTCTACACCAGTGGGTTGAAGCATCTTGCCCCCTCCTCCCCTCCCCTCTACACCAGTGGGTTGAAGCATCTTGCCCCCTCCTCCCCTCTACACCAGTGGGTTGAAGCATCTTGCCCCCTCCTCCCCTCCCCTCTACACCAGTGGGTTGAAGCATCTTGCCCCCTCCTCCCCTCCCCTCTACACCAGTGGGTTGAAGCATCTTGCCCCCTCCTCCCCTCCCCTCTACACCAGTGGGTTGAAGCATCTTGCCCCCCTCCCCTCTACACCAGTGGTTTTCAATAATGGACCATATGAAGGTCCATTATTTATTGGGCGTTTGAGGCACGGACCACCATTTGACGAGATTTATTAAGGGCATTATGTCGACCCCGCCCGCTCTCCTCCGCCCCACCCCCTCCTGGTGCTGCGGCCATCTTGGAAACTAAAACGCAATATAAACAATGTGAGAGGGGTGGGGCAGAGAAAGGCCCTTATTGTGTAGACTTCCGGTAAATTAAGTAATGCAGATGTTTAATAATTTAACTCTTGCGAGTGTTCAATTATATGAAATAATATCTATAAGGGTCCATTTCGTTACCCACTCTCCATCATTTAGCTGGGGACCACCTGGAACCTGTCATATGGTCTAACTGCCCTTCAACATATAGGCATGGGACCATATGAAAATTACACCTTACGATTATCGTGGCAAACATAATTGCGATCAATGATATCACGACAATCAAAATATGCTTAAGATATTAACTTAAAATGTCTCAGTGTTGTTAACCACTCGAAGCACGAGTGGTTAACAATGTTTGCCAAAAATAGACGATCTACTACAACGCAACGCGTTGTTAGCTTGTAGATCTGCGGTTTTTGGCCAATCGATTTGTGTACAGTGAAATAAGCGCACTCTTTACAGGTGCATTTTATCGAGTACGGAGGGTTTAAGTGGCACTGAATTTGCAGCTCGACAAAAGTTAATTTGTCCTATGACGACGGAGGACAATTTCCCGATATATTAAAATCTCTGCGATGCGATTATTGTGAGTGCCGAGCATTTTTTTTAATCACGATAAACGCTGATGGCGATTAGCGTCCCATCCCTAATTCAACCTAGTTTATACTTCACCACATGATGGTGTCACTGAAAATAACTAACAACAACACAGCACATTGTGTGGAAGTATACATCAAATTAGCCATTATACTCCTTGTCCATTCTTTGTCTCACCATACCATTACGTACTCTCTCTCTCTCTCGCTCTCTCTCTCTCTCTCTCCCCCCCGTCATGATTCTCTGTCTCCCTCATTCTTCTCTCCAACCCTGTCTCTCTCTCTTTCTCGCCCTCTCGCTCTGTCAGTCTAAAGAGGAAATCGGGTTCCTCCTGATTGTTTTCACACTGATTGACTGACTGACGGGAAGAGATAACACAGGCCCACAGGGAATTACACCCTGTGTGTGTGTGTGTGTGTGTGTGTGTGTGTGTGTGTGTGTGTGTGTGTGTGTGTGTGTGTGTGTGTGTGTGTGTGTGTGTGTGTGTGTGTGTGTGTGTGTGTGTGTGTGTGTGTGTGTGTGTGTGTGTGTGTGTGTGTGTGTGTGTGTGTGTGTGTGTGTGTGTGCCTGCGCACGTGCACTCTGCACTCGGAGCACAGGGTTAGGGCTTTGGTTTGGGGTCTGAGGCTTTGTGGACTGGCAGACACAATAGAGATCAAAAATCTGAAATCACATCTGGTTAATTCGTAGCCCCCACCACACACACACACACACACACACACACACCTTACCACAGCATGCTTACCCTGCATCTTTCTCTTCCCACTTCTAGCGCTAACCCTCGTATCCCACTTGTACAAACATTGCAACTTGTCCACATTCTAGTCACCTGGAATGTTTAGTGTTAGTCTAGTTTTAGTCAACTAAATCTACAGTTGATTTAGTCGACTAAAATGTATTTTGGCAGGCCTTGATGACTGCATCAATTTTACACTTGCTGAAAATAACAATCTTGTAGATCTGCTATTTTCAGCTTGCAACCAATTGTAAAATGACTTATTTGACTTAATGACTGTTTAAAGGAGCATTCAGTGATTTGGAAAAATACCCGGTCCACCCGGTAACAAGATGTGCACATGCACACGCTCTACAGTGGGGGGAGTACAACAGACCAACAGCATGTGCACCAATGCCCGCCCCACTCCATCATGATTGGAGGAAGGCCCCTCTCATCCTGATTGGATGAAGGCTTTGCCACCCAAAGCCCAAACCGAAACTAGGGTTTTTTGACCCCAGGGGCTCACTGGGGACAGGGAGGAACTCCTTATATGGTCAGCACACTTTATAGTAGGGAGGATTATCCAAAAAATTAGAAAAAATAAGTGATATTTGAATTAAGTGAAATCACTAAATATACCTTTAACTAAAGTTTCCCACCTATTCAAAGTAATCTCTGATACAGACAACCTTTTTTTAGGTCAATGATATAACATTGTGATATAATAATATAGCAGCGGGTACTTGACTGTCAACTGTCTCCCCCCCCCCACCCCCCACCCCCCCAACCATGCCGATCCGCCAACATTTTATGAACCGTCAGCCAGTGGTAATAGACGGCTTGGGAAACCCTGTCTTATGAACATTGGATTTTATTCCCATAGTTTCCATGTATGTACAGTATATGTAAATGGATGGATGTTATACAAATTAAGCAATCCTTCAAGAGAATTATGTTATTAATGATAAACAGCTGCTTTCAAAGATGGTGTTAACCTAACATGTGCAGTGCACACTGGCACATACCCACACACATGTGCGCACGCGCGCACAAGCATACATGCACCACAAGGGTGTGTTTGTTTTGGTATGGGCCCACTAGTGTTGTGTTAGCAGGCTGGTTTCTATGATAAAAGCATGCAGAGTGGTTCCCCTGAGGTTCCAGTAACATTATGCAAACCTCTCCCCATCGTTGCAATAACGTATGCAAAACACCGCCGCTGGCCCTGGCCCCTACTCACACACCCTTTGCTGTTCAAACGGCCACAGCACGCACGCAAACACACACACAAGCCTGTTTGCTTCTCCGATTGTGTTTTATAACTGTGTGTGTGTGTGTGTGTGTGTGTGTGTGTGTGTGTGTGTGTGTGTGTGTGTGTGTGTGTGTGTGTGTGTGTGTGTGTGTGTGTGTGTGTGTGTGTGTGTGTGTGTGTGTGTGTGTGTGTGTGTGTGTGTGTGTGTGTGTGTGTGTGTGTGTGTGTGCGCCCTCCTTCAGATTGTAGTCTGTAACAGTCTGAGCTTTGTGTTGGTCCAAGGATTAACACAGCTTTACCACCAGCAGCCAAGGCAAGGAGCAGTGGAGAACAGGGCTTAGAGAGACACAACGCAACGTGTGGGAAAGTGTGTGTGGATGTGTTTTAGTGTGTGTGTGTGTGTGTGTTTACACACATGTGCACGCAGGTGTGTGCGCGCGCGCACATGTATGAGAGGCTACGGATGAGTGGCTGTCTGTGTCCATGCAGACAAGCCCTTAGGACACTCAAACTACCCCCCCCCCCCCCCAACGCACGCACGCACACACGCGCGAGCGCGCGCACACACACACACACACAGTCACACAGTCACACACACACACACATACACACAAACACACACACCAAACCATCACTCCTCTTCTGCAGTATCTATCAGCGTCTCCAGAAATGGACCGCTTCATCTTGAACAAACACACTGTAGATGAGATCCAATCCCTTTGTAGCTCTGTGGATTCTTCTTCTATTTGGGCCGGTCGGTGTCTGTCGCGTCGCCACAGAGCCAGCCAGCCAGCCAGCCATAAACCACTTTTAACTCGCCCTCAACAATTCTCTGCATGGGTTTAGTTTCCATGATGCCTGGTACAGGCCCTATAGGCCTGGGGTTCTCAACGTTTTTGGCTGGGGACCCCCGGAAATGCTTTGGCCATGACCCCCGACCGGAAATGCTTTGGCCATGACCCCCGCCCGGAAATGCTTTGGCCATGACCCCCGCCCGGAAATGCTTTGGCCATGACCCCCGCCCGGAAATGCTTTGGCCATGACCCCCGCCCGGAAATGCTTTGGCCATGACCCCCGCCCGGAAATGCTTTGACCTCTACCCTCATACCCGCATATAGCCTCTACCCTCGTACCCATAGGGTACCCTCATATAGCCTCTACCCTCGTACCCATAGGGTACCCTCGTACCCGCATATAGCCTCTACCCTCGTACCCATAGGGTACCATCGTACCTGCATATAGCCTCTACCCTCGTACCCATAGGGTACCCTCGTACGTGCATATAGCCTCTACCCTCGTACCCATAGGGTACCCTCGTACGTGCATATAGCCTCTACCCTCGTACCCATAGGGTACCCTCGTACGTGCATATAGCATCTACCCTCGTACCCATAGGGTACCATCGTACTCGCATATAGCCTCTACCCTCGTACCCATAGGGTACCCTTGTACCCGCCTATGGCCTCTACCCGTGTACCCATAGGGTACCATCGTACCCGCATATAGCCTCTACCCTCGTACCCATAGGGTACCCTTGTACCCGCCTATAGCCTCTACCCTTGTACCCATAGCCCAGTGCTTCCCAAACTTTTCAGCCTGGGACCCAAAATAGAAATTAGATATTTGCCCGGTGAATATCTAGTAGTGAAAATAGCAGATCTACAAGCTGACCATGTGCCGCTTCGGGCCACGTTGTGAGCTTGTAGATCCGCTACTTTCACTACTTCTTAAATATTTGTTTTAATTTATGGAATTTCTTAGATTTTTCTTTTCTTCATGACATTACTGGAAAAAAAATCTTTGGATTTTGTTATTAATTCATGAAAAGTTTTGCTTTTTTGGGAATGTTTTTTGAAAATGTTTTGAAATAATAACTAAAATCCCAAATGTAGGAAACAAAAATGAAGGGGACCCATAACAATGTGTCCACGACCCACATATGGGTCCCGACCCACTGTTTGGAGAAACAGCCCCCCCCCCCCCCCCCCCACACACACACACAAACACACACTCTAGCCTCGCTGGCTTTGTACCTCCATAGCCTCTATCCTGGCACCCACACAGATAGGAAGTGTTAGAAAGAGAAAAGAAGAGGGAGCAAAATGGGAATTATGGACATATATCAAACTAATTAATATTGTCCGTGACAGACACACCCAGATGTGCGGGCAGCCGTGCACACATACACGCGCGCACACACGCCTATCACAGGTTGGTGGCGTTGATGGGAGAAAAGGAAAGGATTCCATTTCTTGGTTTATTCTCTGTGCTGGATCAGACCACTGAAAGATAAGAGGAGCCCAAGGTTAGAGAGAGAGAGAGAGAGACCTACAGCCAATTTACATGAGAGATGAATGGGAAGAGGGGGTCCTGAGACAGGGACTGTGATCCTGCGTGCGTGCGTGCGTGCGTGCGTGCGTGCGTGCGTGCGTGCGTGCGTGCGTGCGTGCGTGTGTGTGTGTGAGAGAGAGAGAGAGAGAGAGAGACAGAGAGAGAGACAGAGTGTGAGAGAGGTCTGTGATCTCCTGGCCTTTGTGATGGAGATGGGCCCGGCCGGCCTGACCCGATAATGACGCGACGCTCTAATAGCATTCATCCTTTCTGCTGAAAAACTACTCAAGCGGAAAAGAGAGAGAGGGGAGGGGGGGGGGGGGGGGGGGGGATAGGGGCAAGGAGGGAAGCATATGGAGGAGAGATGGAGAATGGATGGAGGAGAAGAAAAGAGGGCAGGGGAGGGCAGTTTCCTAAAGCTATGTTTAAAAAATGACGTGCGGAGGAAATCATTTGTAATCGTGGAATCAGGAATCGGAGGGAGGCGTAATGAGAGAGAGAGAGAGGAGGCACCTTAGACCAGACATTAGAGTTGTGTGAATGTGTGAGTGAAATACTGTGCGTGCGCATGAGATTGAATTGTGTGTACGTGAGTCAATGTGGTGATGTTTGTGTGCGTGCCGAAAGGCATTACTGTAGGTTTGTGCGTGCGTGTGAGTGCGTGTGAGTGCGTGTGTTGTGTGTGAGTCAGGGTCTAACATTAGCAGTAAATGCACTGTGCCTGTCTCTCGTCGCTCTCTCTCTCTTTATCAGTGTATATTTGCTGTGGGCACTGGAGCGTGGAAGGCTTTCAGAACACTGGCCCATAGGGGACAGGACCCTGTGTCCAACACACACACACACACACACACACACACACACACACACTTACTTATCATACAGGGTCATTACAGGCTCCTAACTATAGCCAGCATAATCATTGCTTTATATCAGCAGCCATATTCAACACACAATACGCACCATGCCGTATCAATAGAAAGCATGTGAATGGTGGGAGAGATGAAAGGGAAAAGGGGAAAGCTAGACTGCTGTTGGATTTCATTCAGGACGCTTGGAAGATGATGGGGAGTAATACAGAAAGAAAACGTTGCTCGACTTTATCAAGTTTGATTACATAGCTACATTCTATTCAGGATGCTTTGAAGATGAGTGTAACAAAAATCAAATAATTATGTACAGTGTGGGTAATGTGATTTGATAGATCATAAGATTGATGCATGAATTTTGAGTTGTAATCAGTCTGTGTATATCTCGGACTCACAGATGTCTCTCTCTCTCTCACTACACGTGCGTACGCACACACACACACAGCTCGTTGGCAACCCTGGAAGCCTGTAACGTGAACCTGCGTGTCCGTCGGCACGACTCGCTCACACGCACGCCCGTGCTTGTGACCCGTCAGCGGACGTCACGTTCGCACACACGCAGGACTCGTCGCACCCCCTGCGTGTTACAGCAACTTTGTCAAGTGGTCCGATTCTGTGACCTGCGTAGTGGAGGCGACTGGAGGTATAGCTGATTTCTATAGGCAACTAAGAGTGCTGTAACGCGAGGTGCCCGGATGTGGCGTCAATGGCGTGCAAAACGGTCCTAGAGTTAAATAAAGTTGGCGAAAAACACTGATAAACAGTGTTGAATTTGTTAAATTGAGAAAAGGGCTTCGAGATGCCCTGCATAACGTAATGAATGGTCAATGCCTGTGTGCAAATGCAGATCAGCTGGTCAAGGCAGTGAGGAGCAAAGCTGGGTTACAGACAGATATGACAGACAGACATGTCTAGATTTATAGTAGGATGTATTTTTTAAACTGCTTCTTTACTGGCAGTGGAAAGTTTATTGTTTTAACCCAATATTCTCTTCAGTCCGAAGCAGGTACTCCTGTGAGGCAAAACGAAAACGACCCAGGGAGGAATCCTCCCTACTGCTACAACTGCTCTAGAAGAGGACACTTTGGCCATGTGAGTCTTTCCACGTGGCCTCTCTGCATTCACCTTCTTCCGGTTGCCTTTTTCCCCGCACATGCGTGTATGTTTGTGTGTGTATACGACGTTTTGCATTGTGTGTCTTTTCTCAGGCATGTACACAGCAGAGGATGTTCAGAGGAACGTATGCCAACACCCCCTTCATCAATCACTATGACACACGAGATGACATCAGGAGCAGACAGAACAGGATAAAAAAACGTATGCTGCACACACACACACACACACACACACATACATACACACATTTCACATCTTTATTTGCATTCACATTTAACATGAAAATCTTGAACACAAACAATAGTGGATGCGCAAACTTGGAAAACTCTACAAGTGCTTCAGGATACAGATCACGGGTACAGAAAGCATCGCCAATTAATGCAGACACTGAACAGAATTTTGCTGATGCCATAGCTCTCGTCTTGGGCCCCTCACGACTGATTTATGGACATTACCGAGGCTTCCAAATATGAACACAATTAGTTTACATTTGTAGCCAAGCTGTATAATAGCATCCTTAAGACGCTGGTACTTAAGCACCTTAGTAAGGAATGCCTCTTCTAGACTGGTCAAATGTACAGCTCCATCTCAATGAATTAGAATATTTTGTAAAAGTTCATTTTCTTCTGTAATATAATTCAAAAAGTGAAACTTTCATATATTCTCAATTCATTGTGCATAAAGTGAAGTATTTAAAACCTTTTTTTGTTTTAATCTTGATGATTATGGCGTACAGCTCATGAAAATAATATTTTACGAGACCACTAAAAAAAGATTTTTTAAACGAGAAATGTCGACCATCTGAAAAGTATATTAACCGTTTTCGTCCATCCCACGTGTCCACACGTCCTAGGGAATCCAACCGACGCATGCATTGGACGCGCATCCTCGATGATATCAGGCGAGGAGAGAATATTCTGAATTTTTTCCCTGTTTCAGTCGGCCACCGTACGCTTCACTCTTCAGTCATATTAGCTTATCGTTCACTAGCCTGCAGAAAGAATGCCTCGTATCTGCTCATCTAGGGCGCTCTCCGTGGTTTTGATCTGATGGATATACTAGCGCTTCATTTCTGCTCCTCATCCGCCTCTCGTTCAAAATATGAACGCTTTTTGGATCATGTATCGTATAATTGAAATCGTGGAGGGGGTTCCGAGTAAAAGCGGCCATGTCTTTCCGGCACCCCAGAGCTTCTATTTTGAAGGAATCCCGGCACTGATTGTGTTAATGTACAGTAATGTGCAGTTCATACTTGGTCTGGGCTACTTTTGAACAAATAATTGCATCAATGGGGCGTGGCATGGAGGTGATCAGCCTGTGGCACTGTTGAGGTGTTATGGAAGCCCAGGTTTGCTTTGATAACAGCCGTAAATTAATTTGTATTGTTCAGTCTCACACCTTCCTCTTGACAATACAACCTAGATTCTCTGTGGGGTTCAGGTCAGGCCAATTGGCTGGTCAGTTAAGCACAGTAATATCATGGTCAGTACACCAGTTACTAGTAGTTTTGGCTCTGTGGGCAGGTGCCAAATTGAGCTGGGAAGGAAAATTAGCATCTCAATACTGCACAATGAATGGAGAATATATGAAAGTTTCACTTTTTGAATTATATTACGGAAGAAAATGAACTTTTAGCAAAATATTCTAATTCATTGAGATGGAGCTGTACATGCCACTTGCCATCATAATAATCTTGATCAAGAACAAGTAGAAACGGATACAAAATAGGACCGAATGAATCTGATGTTTCCGTTTTTTTCCCCTCCCAGAACTGGATACAAATGGCCTGTGGTCCACCTCTCAAAAGCCTGAGACCCCAGGACCACCAAAGAAGAGACAGAAAACCAACTATAGCTATGCAAGCCATCACCAAGACCCCAATCGCCACGCTAACCACCGCTCTTACCAAAGCCCTATTATTCACAAGCCCGGCAACACCCACATTAGGTTTAATAAGTCTGCCACAAAGTTCACACCCAAGAAAGCAGACAAGCAAAGTCAAGGGTCCAGCGGTCCAGGCAAACGTTGGGAACCCAAGCGAGAAGTGCCCACCACAAGAGACCAACTCCCTCCGGCGAGACCGGCAAAGGTTGTTTTTGACGAGGCAGACGACTTACGCCGTGGCGGGAGACGTCGTGAAGGAGAGAAGAAATGTAAGAAAATGAATAAGAATAGCTCTAAGGGGCCACCGGGGGTGCCCTTCAAGCCCAACGCCTGTACCTCAGATCGCCTGTTTGGGCCGGCGAGGCCTGGACAGGCAAAGAAGAACTATCGAGCCAGAGGAAGAGAGAGGAAGAAGGCTGCTGCCACAGAGATGTACCCCACTGACGAGAACTTGTTCATTATCAAACAGAGAAAACGCCAGAGATAACACGGCACCCTTGAGTGTGTCGTGTGTCAACATGGTGACATATGGGTTGTCTGCAGACATGTGAATGCCTGCCCAGATTTTGTCATCTCCGGTCCCACTGACACAGGAGTTAAATTCACAGAGTGGCTTTGGGTACAGTGCAGTACGCCTCCAGGCTGTATCATCTCCACCGTGTGGTTACTGTGAAAACTACAATGAGTGCAGACTAACTATGGCGTTAGTTACATAACTAACATTGCATCATTTACAGTTTGGTAATTTCCTTGCTGGTCACTGCAGGCCATTCCTAGCTCTTAATTGATCCCTTTGACCCAGTATGCCTTCGAAGTTCAAAGGGATCAATTAAGCTCTCCCCCCCCCCCCCCCCCCCCACCCCACCCGGCAGATGACATAATTTTGCAGAGAAAGATGACCCCTATCCACTTTCAATAGAAAATATGTTTAGAAAAGGCTTTACGGGGTGAAATTCATGGAATGGGTGTTGTGAAACTTTTGCCAGTCAAAATATATACTTTGTTTTATTGAAAAAGTTACACAGTATAACTTTAATGTCAAAATGCGTGTCAAAGGACAACTTCTACAAACAATACCTAAGTAAGGGAACTCATTGAACTCATTCTCAGAAATGTATAGGTCTGCATTACTTAAAATTGTGTTTTTGTCAGACAGTAGCACAGTCTTAAGTAATATTATTGATATACAGTAATTTACACAATGCTTGCATTCTAGATTGAATAGTGCCATTTACTACAGTCAGTATTTAATAATAGTGATTAAGAAAAAATATATATGTTCAATTGTATAAGACAAATGTCAAAGTAATGGCACTGTGTGCATCTTTTAGACTAGACACATTCTTTAAGACTCAGTGAATAAAGTACCGTATTTGACACACATCATTTCATACATGAATCATGATGATTTTTCTTTTCTTGGTAGGTACCTGTGTTCCTGTGCTTGTGTTTGGCTGATGTTGATTTATTAAAGATTGTTTTGAATCATTACTGACTTTTTTTTCTTTCTTTTTTTTTGATGGGGGGCTTATGAGGACTGAGGAGGTAGTCCTCCTCACATCACTGGTGCAGCTGCTGTGCTTCCTCCTCAAAGTGAGCAAGGCTGTGTGGAATATTTGGAACCCATAACAATTCAACATAGCCCATATTCAATAATGTTTGGACAGGTCATGTGTGCTCTGTGCATTTACATGACCATGTGATCTTAGGTCAACCAATTGGCCGTTGTCTTGACAACACTTCTTGTTTAAAGTGAACCTCATTGATCTACCTGGCCCAGGCAAAAGGCCTAGAGTGAAGTGTCATAATGATTCAAATTTACCACAGCTGTTTGAGGTCTCCACCAGAGCAGTATTGTCCGCAAACTTAACTCAATTCTATTCCTACCAGAAGGCTTTGAGGCTTTTTTTAATCTCCAGATATTTACTGCTGATTATTAATTAAAAATAAATGTGTGACATGGAGACAATCCTGCAAATTATTTGGTTAGGTTGCATTGTGAACAATTTACCAAGAAGTGGAAATTGATTGTGCACATAAGGATCTGAATGTAGTATAATACGGGGTATTTAAATGTTTGTGTAAACACAAACATTGGCTTGTGATTGGCTGATCACCCCATAGCGATGATTTGATTGGCTCAGCACAAAGGTGAGGGCAGAAAAGTGAAGATGGAAAGGTGAGGACGCAAATTGTGATTGGCCAGAATGAGATGTATGATAAGAGCGAAGTGAGTGAGGGGCGTTCTTATCAATCATATATACAAGATATATGAAATGTAAGATGACTGAATTTATGTGATATATATGTATATATATATGGTGGTGTGGAACGTGTGTGTCAAATTTGAAGTCGAGGAGGCGAACGCTTCTCGAGGTACGTGGATTACAGATGTACAGCATTTATAATAGGACATCTGGTTTCATGTATCCTCATTACTGCAGCTGTCTCATCAGTGAGACGGTACACTGACTGACTAAAGCTTTACACTGACTGACTAAAGCTGTAAGGTGTGTACTTATGTACGTGTCAGGATTGTCCGAGCTATTGTATGTGGACGAAAATATAATAATACAAATAATAATTTGAAAAAGGATGAAAGAAATAAATGCGAGCTCTTCATACTGAGACCTGACATCTGACAGATCTTTTTCCCGTTCCACACAGTGGACACAGTAGTCATCCTTATTATCTTGCAGTTGCTTTAGACTTGCCTGCAACTGTCTGTGTCCAGCTGGGCTGTTGACTTCCGTCGACTCATACCGGTGGAGTCTCGCCATAAGGATCTGGTTCTCAACTAGCAAACTGCCCCTTTCCTCCTGAAGGCCTGCCACCTTCCGCGGCATCTCCTTCAAAGCGGCCAAAGCGTCATTGAACTTTGTCACTGTCTTTTCCAGCTGCCTGTCCAGATCCACATGCAAGTTATTTGCTCCTGAAACTCGAGCTTCCTTGCTCATAAGCTCTTGGATGGCTATCATAGCAACATGTTGCACTGGCTCCTCCATCATCCTTATGGTATGGATGAACTGTTGTTTCTGTCCACAGTTGACAGCACAGTACAGTATGAGCTGAAGCATCCTGCCTACTTCCGCTGCATCCGAATGTTCCCCAATGAGGTTAATATCTGGCAGCGTGAAGTCGATTATCTGCTGGCCTAGGACCTCTTGGTTATAATCTATAATGCCTTTCAGAATTTTCCTCAGATTGCTGACCTTTAACCTACAGTTTTCTCCAACCTTGATCCTGCTAACGTAACTATCGTTGAAATATGTTGCATCTATTTTCTGTAGAGCCTGAGCCATGACGACACCACTGGTAAGATCCTCAACTGTTTTGCAGGGAGCCTCCACTCTAAACGTCTGTATCCATGTCAGGAGGCTCTCACACGCCGTCTCCATTGGATCCAGAGACGCCAAAGTAGCCATTAAAAATGGCTCACACTACCACCCACAGTGTGTCTGCATGCTTGTGTATCTGTGCATCTACAGCACTATATACCGATACGGTTCTCACATGACACACACTGTTTCACGGCATGCCTGACAATGCCGATTTACACAGGCGCCTTTACCTTGCAGTTTGTCCTTGCGTTTCTGGAATGTCTCTCTCTCGCCCTGGTCTGACTTCACACAACAATCTGTCTTTCTGGGCTGAGGCGGTGGTGCAGGTTTACTTGCATCTCCCACGTGAATTACTGTGTTCCCGAGCTGATCTGCTGTTTGCAATATTTCAAACGTGTCCTAAATAGTAATCGATTATTAATTACTTGCGCAAGCAGAGCGTGCAAGTAATGTTTTTTGTCCGGTGCTCCGATGCGTATGTCCCGTGGCAGCGTATGACGTAATGATTCATTTGTGCTTGATATGGCATTGGTGTCAGATTACATACATGTATACATAGGGGCATTATACCTTTAATCCACCCGACACTGAAACATATTATTACGTCACCATCGAGAGCCAGTTATACCCTGGCATTGGTACATATCTTCATCACGTTGCTGCTACGGGACATATGCATAAAAAATAGTTGAAGTCCTCCTGGCACAGGAGTACTTCAACAGGAGTACTTCAACAGTACTTTCACGCTCTGCTTGCGCACTAGTAGGCCATTTATGGCCTACAGTATACTTGTGTGCAACACGCAAGTAGGCACTCGACAGAGTGCAGTTCTTTTTTTCTTTTCTTTTTTATGGTTGATGGGCATTTATTTCAACAATTTACATTTTATCCAAGTTTGGTGGCCAGTTCCTTGGCCTTGACCTTTTCCAGCTTTGTGACACGGGCTGTAGATTTGGGACCAAGGATATTGCCTCCCCAATGACTACGAATTTCGTAGTATCTGTCGTTGTAATTGGTCTTAATGGCTTCCACAAGCTTAGCAAGGGCGCCCTTGTCCTCAGGGTTAATCTGGGTGAAAGCCACTGAAGTGCAGGTCTTTCTGTGCACGAGCCTTCCCAACCTAGCCTTGCCCTTGATTATGCAGTATGGGACACCCATCTTGCGGCACAGGGCTGGCAGGAAGACAACCAGCTCAATAGGATCCACATCATGAGCAATGATCACCAGCTGGGCCTTCTTGCTCTCCACCAGAGTTGTGACTGAGTTCACACCTGCACGGAGGACAGGAGGCCTCTTGGTTGGCGTGTCTCCCTTTCCTGCTGCCTTCTGCTCAGCACGGGCCAGCAGCCTCTGCCTCTTCTCCTGCTTTGTCTCTGGTCTGTACTTGTGGGCCAACTTGAACAACTGTGTTGCTGTCTGGTGGTCCAGAGCTTGGGTGAACTGGTTGATCGCAGGAGGGACCTTCAGGCGCTTGTACAGGATGGCACGCTGCCTCTGAAGGCGGATGTAGCGAGGCCATTTGACAAAGCGGGTCAAGTCACGCTTTGGTTGAATGTCCTGACCAATGCCAAAGTTCTTGGGTCGCTTCTCAAAGAGGGGGTTGACCACCTTCTTCACCTCATGCTTCTTGGCCACAGAAGGGGCTGGTGCCACCTTCTTCCCCTTCGCCTTCTTTACCTTCGGCATGATGGTTCAGATAGAAAAGAACGTACGAGGGAATTCTGGGTAACTTTAGAGTATAACAGAGTGCAGTTCTAGTTGATTTTGTTTGATTAACTGTTACAGCCGTACTCCTTTGTCACTGATGACACCAGAGATCTCCATAGATGGGTATTAAAGGGACATAGATGTTCATATATGGGCATATCAGTCGGATTGGAGGTGTGACGTACTGTAGGTGTGAGGGAAACACAGCGACTAGAACCTCTTAGTCCTATATCAAAATTGGCTTAAGGGTGGACCGGCCGGTGGATCACGTTTTTATATGCTCACGTCACTATGGCCCAAATATGGAGTGTGTTTTCTAACCTCATGTGTCATCATGACATCATTGGCTACATATGGGCACAAAATGTCACTCTGGCCCAAATATGGAGTGTGTTGTCTAACCTTATGTGTCATCATGACATCGGGACATCATCGCCTACATATATGGACACAAAAGGGGCCATGGCGTGTTGCTTTGAACAGGGAAGAAGCTGTAACTTGCACTCGTGTTCAATTATGAAGGTTAGCTACTAAATATAAACTCATTTACTATAGTTCAGATACAGATCTAGCAGCGCGGTCGAAATGTCTTCGATGGATTTGGAGAAGCTGAAGATGACGGGCGCTGGCAGAGCTATAGTAGTTCTGACCAGTGGCGGAGATGCACAAGGAATGAACGCCGCGGTCAGAGCTGTGACTCGAATGGGTATATATGTCGGGGCCAAGGTCTATCTTATCCATGAGGGGTATCAAGGCCTTGTAGATGGGGGCGACAACATCAAACTTGCGGACTGGCACAGTGTGACCAATATCATTCAGCAGGGTGGCACTGTGATAGGCAGTGCTCGATGTAAGGCCTTCATGACCCATGAGGGTCGTGCCGCTGCAGCATTTAACCTCGTGAGCAGGGGAGTCACCAATCTGTGTGTGTGTGGTGGAGATGGCAGTCTCACCGGGGCCAACATATTTCGCAGTGAGTGGAGCGGGCTGCTGGACGAGCTGGTGCAGCAAGGAAGGATCACAGACACCCTAGCCAAGCAGCATAGCCACCTGAACATTGTGGGCCTTGTGGGCTCCATTGATAATGACTTCTGTGGCACTGACATGACTATCGGCGCAGACTCTGCCCTGCATCGCATCATGGAGACCGTTGATGCCATCACCACCACCGCTCAAAGCCACCAGCGTACGTTTGTTCTGGAAGTCATGGGACGCCACTGTGGGTACCTGGCGCTGGTGTCTGCTCTGGCCTCTGGGGCAGACTGGCTTTTCATTCCAGAGGATCCTCCTGAGGAGGGCTGGGAGGACCGTATGTGTGCCTGTCTGGAAGGGAGCCGCAGTAAAGGTCGCCGACTTAACGTCATCATCCTTGCAGAAGGGGCAATCAACCGAAACGGCGAACCAATCTCTGCAGATTATGTGAAGGATCTGGTGGTAAAGAGGCTGGGTTATGACACCAGGAAGACTGTACTGGGACATGTGCAGCGAGGAGGAACTCCCTCTGCCTTTGACAGAATCCTGGGCAGTAAGCAGGGTCTGGAGGCAGTGGTGGCTCTGATGGATGCCACTCCTGACACTCCAGCCTGCGTCATTGGCCTGTCCGGCAACCAAGCTGTGCGCCTGCCTCTGATGGAGTGTGTAGAGATGACTAAGCTGGTGCAGACCGCCATGAATGAGAAGAGATTTGACGAGGCTATCAAACTACGTGGTGGGAGCTTTGAGAACAACTTGAACATCTACAAGATGCTTGCAATCCAGAAGCCATCTTCTGCGACCAACCACTCCTTAGCCATTCTGAATGTGGGGGCCCCTGCACCAGGGATGAATGCAGCAGTGAGGTCTGCTGTGAGAGTGGCGCTGGCTTATGGACACAAGGTCTATGGTGTCAACGATGGCTTTCAAGGACTGGCCAATGGCGCAGTGAGTGAAATGCTATGGCACACTGTGGCTGGATGGACTGGACAAGGAGGCTCCGTGCTAGGCACGAAACGAACCCTTCCAAGTAAATTAATGGAAAAGATTGTGGAGACAATCAACAAGTACAGCATCTCAGCTCTGCTTGTAATCGGAGGGTTTGGGGCCTACGAGGGTGTGCTACAGTTGTCTGAAGCCCGGGGTCGTTTTAATGAGCTCTGCATCCCCATGTGTGTCATTCCTGCCACCATCAGCAACAACGTGCCTGGGACTTACTTCTGTCTTGGAGCCGACACTTCCGTCAACTCTGCCATGGAGGGATGTGACAAGATCAAGCAGTCTGCCAGTGGAACCAAGAGGCGTGTGTTCGTAGTGGAGACCATGGGAGGATACTGTGGCTACCTGGCTACTAGTACTGGCATAGCAGCAGGCGCCGATGCAGCCTATATCTACGAAGAGCCTTTCAACATCCGCGACCTTAAGACCAACGTGGAGCATTTAACAGAGAAGATGAAGAAAGATATCCAGCGAGGTCTGGTACTAAGGAATGAAAAATGCCATGAGCGCTACACTACTGACTTCATCCACAAGCTGTATTCAGCAGATGGCAAAGGCGTCTTTGACTGCAGAGCCAATGTGCTGGGACACCTTCAGCAGGGAGGAGCGCCTTCACCCTTTGATCGAAATTTGGGCACTAAGATGGGAGTGAAGGCTGTGCGGTGGCTTTCTGAGCGTTTGACTGAAAACTTCCAGCAAGGGCGTGTGTTTGCCAACTCACCAGCGACGGCATGTGTGCTTGGTCTTCAAAAGAAGGTTGTCTCGTTCATCCCTGTCACTGAACTGAAGGCTGAGACAGATTTTGAGCATCGGATGCCCAAAGTCCAGTGGTGGATTAGCATGCGGCCAATGCTTAAAATGTTGGCTAAGTACCAAACCAGCTTCACTGAATACATCCCGGGAGAGATCGAACATGTGACTCGTCGATCAATCAGCAACCCTGGATTCTAGACATTCAGGAATTATGTTTTCTCCTTAAATATCAATCAGCCCCTTCTGCCTGGTTCTATAAAAATCACACCCATCCTGCTAAGAGGATTGAAATACCCAGAGAAGTACAATGGCTTGTTTAATTCATCAGAACATTAATGACATACAAATATACAGTATTTACTATGAAAAAGAAAGAAAAAACATATCATATAAACGGTTAGTAATCAAAAGGGGAAACCTGTGTGAAATGAGGGGCACTCTTGTCATTGTACATCAATTTATGTTAGCGGACATTTGACATTGCTACATAAGGTACATAAGGTGGTCCCTTATTGGCCAAGCGCTCCCACCAACATGTGATTGGTTAGCCGATTTACTCGTTTACATATGACGTAACTTTTACGTCATTTCAATGGCATGTTTAATTTACGTCATATTTAGCAGAATTTTGCTAAATATGACGTACATTTAACCTGAATTCCCCTTTCATTGTCAATGGCAAATCTTGAGACGTGTGGGGACAAAAGCTGTTTATAGTAAGGGCTAGCGCCCCTTAAAAAATCACACCCGTGTGAAGTGAGGGGCGCTCTTATCATCATACATCATCATACATCTTCTCATTCCGGCCAATTACAACTTGCGTCTTCAATTTTCTACCCTCACTTCCTCAATATGTACTTTTCTCAGCCAATCAAATCATCGCTATGGGGTGATCAGCCCAGTGAAAAGCTAGAATTCACACAAACACACAAAGCTGGGCATAGGAGGAACTAGCGCCCCTCACAATTATGTACAGTAAGGTTGTGGACGGCGTTGACGTACTGTACATGGGTGTCTTTGTGGAATTTTGTAGACCAGGCCCATTGCAAGTTGCTGTACACTGTACAGATTAAGGCCAAGCAGTATAGCAATCATTTGTTCACCAGTATAATGCATATATTTTCAGTGATGATAATAATCACTTAGTTTATCTACTGATGTATATTTTATGCACCAAGTGACCCAATGTGTCTTTGTAGCAGCGATGGATCGAGTGGAAGAAAGGCAGGCAAGGCAGGGTCTAGTCGTCTCATCTGATCAGTTTTATTGAACAGAAGAATCACTCAGTAGCCTACAAGGCTTTCCACGGGCAGAAGGCCCCGTGGAATACAGGAGTCACATCATAGCCAATATCATGTGAACACAACAGCAGTTCACAGCATTGCAGTATTTACTAACTTCAAGATCCCGCCTCCCTGGAAACAAACAGGCTACCTCCGCTTTTATGGGAGCCAATCAGAATGTTTACTCACAGGATCTTCCGGTGAAGGGAGGAGGGATCATGTGTCAACTGGTTCATGTAACACTATATATTTTATACCAATAGGACTTAATTATATATCTATACTATATATGAAATATGCAGAACATTGTTTAACACATGTAATGAAAAAGGTAGAATGTAATGTTAACCAGTCTGAATGATTAAGCACAAATACATTGTAGACTCATGTCATTTCGATTCTAGAGCAGAGAGCAGGAGCCCTCTGAAACACACACAGCTGTTAGTTTGCAGCTTGAGATAGGAGCTGTCCCTATGATTAGGGACTGTCCCCCGACCCCCCTGGGGTGTTCGACAGCATTCAACAAAGACTTTGTTTTTACAAACCTGATTGTAAATACCTTTAAGCAGTTTACTCTATCTGAGTCACCACAGTATCAACTTGCAGTTTGTCCTGTGCACAGTCAGTGTGTCAACTGTCTATAAAGTAACAACTGACTGATATATACGTGTCCATGTTCATACCAGATCCATCACTACTAATCAGATTTACTACTGTCCAGTAGTAAGTATAGGCTAACTGAATGTTTCACATGAGGCTCAAAGCAATGTAAGCCAAAGAAACCTTCCCAGTAATACACTTCTATGCATTATAACATTACTATGCATTATAAATTATATATGTGATTTGCATCTGAAAAGCTAAAATGTGAAAATCTAACTATAAATGCACCAAGTCTCTCTCTCTCTCTCTTGTGTGTGTGTGTGTGTGTGTGTGTGTGTGTGTGTGTGTGTGTGTGTGTGTGTGTGTGTGTGTGTGTGTGTGTGTGTGTGTGTGTGTGTGTGTGTGTGTGTGTGTGTGTGTGTGTGTGTGTGTGTGTGTGTGTAACGTGTCAACGTGTGTACGTCTGAAATCCACGTATCTCGAGAACCCCACCGACTTCAAATACGACACACGCGTTCCACACCCCCACAGGGAGTGCAGTGTCCAGTGTCGAGTCGGTTGGACCCACGGTTGTCCAGAACCGCCACAAAAGGCCACTGCCTGGGCTCTGGACAGGGCCCCTGCCCAGTGTCCATATATGGAGCTGGCCTGTTCCGCATAGACTCCATATTTGGGCATGCCTGACAAAGAACTCCATATATGGGCATAAAAGGGACACAGACATATTATCTGGGTGGGGCATGCATTTCAAACTTGCATCGTTCCAAGTAGGCCAGTGCGCACGGGCACCGCTGTAGAGGCTCCAACGGGCACCACTCTAGTGTATATTATCATTACACATTGCAAACCACTTTTAACAAGGATTAATTGGCCTGGGCCGTGGCTCAGCGGTCCAGGCACCTTGGCTGGTAATCCAGTCTGGCAGTGTGCCGCGGGTTCGACTCCCGATCCCAACAGCCTTTACTGCGTGTCACTCCCCCATCTCTCTCCCCATTTCCTGTCAGCCTACTGTCTGTCCCTCCATAAAATAAATAAAAATAAAGGCGAAAGCCACACAAAAAAAAACAAGGATTAATTATTTAAATGCAATACTTGGACATTATAGTCCAAGAGTGAATATCTATTTTAAAATTGTATAAAATAATCTGTAAACTGGAATCCAAGATAGTGAATCTAGAATTTAAATAGGCCTACAGTAATTTCATGTACATTTTTGTGTTTTATGAATCGCATACCTTTGAGTAGGACTGTGCATGTTGTTTAAAGGTAATGTCTCAATGGCAAAACATCTACAAAGTAATAGATTAGTTGGAGCTGTCAGTGATCGATTAATGCAGAACATCATTATTCTGTTATTCTCTGAAATGTACATTTCAAATGACCTTATTATATTGCTTGTGATTGAAGCACCACATGTGACATCATTTTTCTAATTAATACAAACTGAACACAGTGAACAGTACAGTTCACTATTATGCAGTTTATATTTATAACATTCTATGTGCAATCGCCTCTAAAGTCTAATTTTATGACACCGTCCCTATAAAAGGGACAAGGACTGACAGATAGAGAGATCTCCATATTAGACCAGTAATAATGTAATTTGACCTCAAACTAATTGCAAAAAAACCAAACTCAGCTGATTTTGTATCTTCAATATATCCTGAATAACAGAAAAAAAGTTGCCTGGAATTGTCTGAGGGGAAAGTGTTGAAAATGGCCTGTACAGTATGGCCACCGGCATAGACATCCTATATAAGGCAAATATTTTCAAGATTTTTTGCTTTTGCTTTAAGTAGCATGTAGCATGTCAAACTAGGGGGTTTTCATGATGCTGAATCCATTCCAAGCATTCGTTTTGCATAAAAACACTCATTGGGCTAAATTTGGCCAACACCTTGAAGACTATGCATGCACCTCTTGGTACCACAGCACGGTCAGCACCTCAAAGGCCCTTAAGACAACGCTCATTCCTCGAACCCACCTCATGCACCCCTGCCCATTTTGACAGACTGGAATGGCTTAGGGTTGACGACAGAGAGTACAGCATCTTGCAATGGGTCTGGTCCACAAGATTCGATACAGCACCAAGATACCCATGTACCTGTCTAAATACTTCCTTAATGTCAACGAAGTCCACACCCATAACACCATGAGGGAGCTCAACAAACCATGTGCAACCCAGATTCGGCACAAACAAGGGACTAAATTATTTTCGCTCCTATGCCACCAAAATGTGGTACGCCCTACCAACAGTCATTAAGACATGCGAATGCCTTGACTCCTTCAACACTGCTCTCAAAGGGCACCTACGGACGGCTGGGCTGTAATTCGAAACTGGCCCCCGTAAAATCTGAATCCCCTTTTCCCCTTACTGTTTGTTTCTTTTCCTTTTTTACCTGCTTATAAGCAGGTAAAAAAATCAATCAATGTATACATGATTTCCTGTTTTGGGCTATATAGAGTATATTTGTACGTCTCTAATTGTTATGATGAATTGAACATGGTGGGCCCTATTGTAAACAAGTGTAATACTTTATGGTGTCGTCCACAGTTAACAGTTTTGTATTGAGTTGTGCTTGAAATGTACTGTAATTCTCCAATCTGTTAATACATTCATCAATCAATCAATGCACGTATTGGCTTGAGGTTTGACTTTGAGAATCACAACCAACCACTGTGTGCTTACACCCTATGCGCACTTACATCAGTGGTTCTCAAAGTGAGAACCACTGATGGGGGGTCCTCAAGGGGTCCTTGAGGGAGTTCCAGGGGGTCTGCAGCTAAATGACTGCAGTTAGGAACCGCAGATGGACCCTATGGATCTGTAACTCAATTAGTACACTCTTTGAGTTTAATTAACATAGATTTTTAGAATATAAAATTGGGGTCCCAGAGATAGAAATGCCATTAAATGGGTGTCTGAGGAGGATGTCAAATCTGGGTGTCATTGAAATTAAAATGGTTGAGAATCATTGCTAGAGTTGTAAACATATTCTCTTATGGGGGTCCCCATCATCCCATGGCATATCTTTAAAAATGGGGGTCCGCGGGCAGGCGGGCTAATACGTGTCAATTTGGGGGTCCTTGGAATGAAAACGTTTGGGAACCACTGGCTTACATCACTCTACTCTCGGCTCCGCCCACTAACGTCACGTGTCTACGCTGAGCAGGAAGCCCTGCAGCTGAGCATTCTATTGATTCTACCCTTCTACAATATCCTTCTGTGTGATCCATGTTCGCCTCGCCTCATCATAATTTCTAACGAACTACAACCAGCTCAGCTCGTCTTTGGAACCCAGAATGGAAAGAGAAAAGACGGAGAATGGTGCGACCACAACCGGTGACAGCGCCCTCGACCAAGCCATCAAGCAGTGGTTGGAATATGACCAAGTAAGTTGAGTTGACAGTGACAGCTAGCTATATAAGAATGTCATGTGTTTAACTATGCACACACAGTCAGCATGTCTTCATCAGAATGATGTTCCATGACATTATTGAAGTTAAAAGTGTTATACAGTTAAAAACACAGTGACAGAGTAATGTATGGCTGAGCTGTGTTGCTTCCTGAGAGGAAACAAGTGTGCGATCATGTTTTTTTCCCGTTAATGACAATACAGTGGTTATTTGTTACATCACATAAGTTTGCCACAACACTGGCAGTGATTTAAACTAGTGCACTGCTCCGACTCCGAGTGATAAATACGTGTATATCTTCTAAACACACTTTTCTCAATGGAGTAATGCCGTTATTATTCCGTTATAGGCTACTTGTTTCTTCTTGTGGTTTATTGTAAAGATTAAAAAAATAAAGACATAGATCCTTTCAAAAACATTGGTCCACTCCAGAGCTTTATCAGCTTTAACACTGTTTGAAATTTCAGAGTTTTCAGATACTCTATCAGGCTATATTGGCTGTCAGGAAGCATCAGTATAGTAACAGTCAGCTTTCTAATCAAAGTAACGTGCAGACAGACATCTGACCAACGCGTGCAGACATTCATGGACTTAATGCAATATGAGTTGTCACCAATCAGGTGGAAAAGTGCATCTGATGAAAGGCCTTTTCAGAATAGCCATTTAGCACAGCTAAGACTGCCTGTCAGTCAGCTGCGTGGATGGGAACTGAATGAATCAAGGGTCAGCCTCATGATGTAACAATAATAATGTGAGCAGGTTCAAATCCTAGAGCAAACAGGCCATTCAGCCCAGTGACCAAACTGGTTTTAATCGTCAGAAACTGCAGTGATGATTATTTCACAGACCATTACAATCCTCACTTTTGTTCATTTAACTTTGATGGTGTCAAAATAAATGAAACCAAATATTGAATAGGGGTCCCCGCCTCCCCGGACCCCACATTGAGGAAGTTATCAACAATGCCTCTGAAAACAAGATGCATAGCCTATTAGACAGTAGACTGCTAATGATATTTTTGTTTGAGAAACATGTACAGTATTAGAGTTTTTTTTTTTAAATTAAATGCATCATTTGCCATTTATTTAAAACATCAAAATATATTAAGGTAATTTAGAATACCCTATCATACTGTAATAGCATCGTATTTGCAGTACATCATAGGGCCTAAGTCAGTGTGTCCTGGTTACACACCCACCAAATGGTAGAAGACATTCTTATTGCAAAGTGTGTTGTCAAAATGTGTTTTCTTTAAAAAGTGTGTGCGCGTGCGTGCGCGGTTGTTGTGTCCCTCCTTTACCCCACTAGAATCCCAAAACGGTGTCTCTGGTAGAAGACCTGGTAAAGAAAGGGGCCGTGGCCGAGCTGCAGAAATGTTTCTCTTCCAGAATGGAATTTGGCACGGCAGGTCTGAGGGCGGCCATGGGCCCTGGCATCTCCTGCATGAATGACCTCACTATCATCCAGACTACACAGGTTGGACAGCTGTGGCACACACACACACACACACACACACACACACACACTCAAACCACTTTAATCCTGGTGTCTCTATTTTGCGGTATGTCATTATAGGCACAAATAATACAAATAAAAGAAATAGCCGATTTATAAGCTTGACACATTGCAAGCTTATAGATCGGCTATTTTACTAAATCTTAAAAAAAAATCAAATATCTTTGAAAACGGGGTTTAAGTTTCAAAAGAAAATGAATAAAGTACAAATCATAAAAAAAATAAAACGGGGTGTAAGTTTCACGCATTCAGGTTGTGTACCCAAAAACATAGAAATAAAGCCTTGTTAGTGATATTTGTCCCCTGACGGCGTTGATAGAGACATTCCATCCTTACTTGGTACTGAACATACTGTCGACTACATGACACGGTTTAAACATGCACATGTTATACTCAATATACTGTATGCGACCTCAACCCCGCTGCGTCTCTCTTCACCCTCTTGTCTCTGCAGTCGGTTCCTCCCTCGTTCATTTAGATCTCACACACTTAACTTTTTGTTAAATGCTCTATTGACTTGCTTCATCCTTCCCCCTTTTGTCTCCTCCCTCCCTAACTCCCACTCTCCCAGGGCTTTTGTCGTTATTTGGAGCAGTGCTTCGAGAACCTGAAGGACCGAGGGGTGGTGATCGGCTACGATGCCCGGGCCCACCCTGCCAGCGGGGGCAACAGCAAACGCTTTGCTAGCCTGGCAGCAGCTGTGTTCGTCAGCCAAGGGGTGCCTGTCCACGTCTTCTCTGACATTGTACCTACACCCTTTGTGGTAGGTCGAAAGATGTTGTAATAATTTGGCTACCAACACCCCTAGACAGATATGACAGTTTGTGCTTTGTATCTGTATGACTACTGGGGTGGCAACATTTAATGGAACTAATCGATTTCATCCATTGTAATGTTTATTTTTGTGGCTTTTGCCTTTTTTATTATTTTTGTAGGGGCATAGATAAAATGGGGGGGGGGGGGGGGTGACATGCAGTATAGGCCGTCAGGATCGGGAGTCGAACCCGCGGCACACTGCCAGACTGGATTACCAGCCAAGGTGCCTGGACCGCTGAGCCACGGCCCAGGCCTCTTTTTTTAAAATAAAATAATGGATTTCCAACATGAAATAGCAGGTGTACAAGTTCATGTTGCATTGCGACATGTTGCGAGCTTGTAGATAGGCAGTTTTTTCAGTATAAAATATGGCGAGTGGTTACACAGTCAATAGTCGATTATAAAAACCTGAAAAATGATAGAACAACCGCTAAGAAGATAATCATACTTTGCAGCCCCAATTATATCATCTCTTATGCTAGTACTACACGTTACATAAATATGGTCACGTCAGTTTGTATGAGTTCAGGTTTCCAGATTGAATGACAGTCACATCGAGAGTGGGACAGAAGCATAGTGGCTACAGGGCAAATTCCACTCAGAAAACACTCAAACAAAAGTATATGTTGCATAATCACACTTGCTGTCCATGCCCAGTTTAAGGCCCTTTCCCAATTCCTTTTTTAACCCTACCCCTCAGCCCTTGGCCCTACCCCTTATCCCTTGCCCCTTCCCCTTGCCCCTACATAATGAGTGTCAAGGGGTAGGGGGATAAATCATCACCCTAGGAATTGGAACGTCCCTAAATATTGAACGTCCCTTGTAGATATTGATATATTGATATACAACCTGTTCTCAGAAAATAGCTGATCTGCAAGCTCACTACAGGCCAGTGGTCCCCAAACTTTTTCATGTCAAGGACCCCCAAATTGACAATAATTAGCCCGCAGACCCCCATTTGAAGAGATATGCCAGGGACCCCATAGACTTTTACGAATCTAGCAGTGTCACGGACCGCCAGTGTGACATGCATTAGTCCATGGACCCCCATTTAATGGCATTTCTGTCTCTGGGACCCCCAATTTATATTGTAAAATCAATGTTAATTAACTCTGAGTGTACAAATGGACCCTTATGGGTCCATTTGGTTCCAAACTATCATTTAGCTGGGGACCCCCTAGCTACCTCTCTGGACCCCATAACCCACTTTGGAAACAACTTTCTATAAGCTGTAGATCGGCTATTTTGGGAGAAGAGATGGAACGTAAACATTGCTGTGGTTATGATGAAATAAATATATTAAGTAATTTTGTCTCATCTTGGTAGCCCACCAGAATGTAATTCAGCTAGATATAGCTCATTCTGACACCTGCTCAACAGTTGTACCTGATTCATTGATTATTGTATTAACAGTTTGTATAGAATGGGTACAGTTATATCATATACAGGGTCAAAAAAAGGAAAAACAATTTACAGTATAGAAAGAAGGGGCTGTGGTTCATTGTTTTTAATATCATTAAGAACAGTCATTTTCTATCATGTCCTATGACAAGTCGTGGTATGCTACATATGAATGATATGATATGAATGACAATGTTTCAAATTCAACAACATTTAGGACAAATGCCATCGTGATTCATCTCCATCCAATGTACAGTCTGTTCCATAGCTGGTTTGCCTGGGGAAAAAAACAACACCATTGCTAATTAGTTATGTAACTTTTGCAACTTGTTGGGATTAGCATAACATTGGTCATGATAAAACCATACCAGCTATCACTGCAGCGAGTAGCCAACGTTATGCAGCGACAGCGTTGTGTAGGTACAGTAGGCTATTTCACGGCTTTTAAGAGCTCCAAAACTGCAGAATGTTGATATATCGGGGTCTGGGGGGTCGGACTGATGCCTGCTAGTTAAACTAGCTTGCGTCCGAGTTGTTCCACCGGGGCACCGGCGGTAAATAAAAATAAAAAAGCGCCGATGCCAAATGAATGGTTAACGTTACCGTAACGTTGTATGAATGCAACGCCGTAGCATATCGTTAGTTCAAGTGAGGTAACGTTAACCTTTGCTAGAGATTGCGATATTTTTGGCGATGCAGATTGTTAACTCATTCAAATAATATTGGTTATTATCATATTCTTCCATAATAAAGGACGAAAAAGGCGTCTTACCTCGTCCGCCTTCCGCCCTCCGTGATGTCCCTCCGTTTTAAGTCTGGTCGCGAAGTCCCTTGGTTTGAAGGGGATCCTAACCCTACCCCTCGGCCCTACCCCTCGCTCCAAAGAGAATTGAGAAAACCCTTCCTCCTCACGTGAACGCGCATCAGCAAGGGGAAGGGCTAAGGGCCATGGAGAAGGGGGGAATTGGGAAAGGGCCTAAAGTGTTTTCTGCAGTGACTTGCATCCCACTGTCATGAAGAAATTTGAGATTATTGTGCTTTGTCCAATCTAGGCTTTCCAGCTAGGTTTCTCAGTCGATCTGATCTATTGTAGGCTTTATTGGGTCACGCACAGTTGCACACATTACATAAAATAACTTTTATAGACTGAAATTATTAGAACTCTACCAATATCACACTTACACATGTACATATATACTAGAGGTGCTGCTTGATTTGAGAAGTAGTTTCAGTAATTATAGTTTGTTAATTGGTAATAATATATACTATAGATCAGGGGTCGCAACCTTTTTAAGTGCCATCTTTTCATTTTCTTGATAGACACTGTGTGCCATATACCAAACATTAAGTTTAATTATGATGACACCACACCACATACAAATGTATACATAACAACATTTAGAAATATTTTCTTTACAACAAAGTGGGTTTGAGTTGTTATCTTCTCTTTCCCCAGCCTTTCACCGTGTCCCGCCTGGGTCTCTGTGCTGGAATCATGGTTACTGCTTCTCACAACCCCAAACAGGACAATGGATATAAGGTAATACTCTTTCAGGGATCTGAAACAAACCGCAGTTCATAACATCAGAAATGGTAAAATTGCCAAACTTTCAGCTGTACCAGGCCAGCTGTCCCGCTATGAAGCTGAAAGCCGTTAATACCAATTTATGTTGTAGTACATTTGAAATAAAGAAAAACACAAAATAGCACAGCGACAGAAAGAACTCGACATCTCCTTGAATACTTGTTTTCTTTTTTTGTTAATCATTATATTGCGCACAGGGCCCGTGCGTTTTGCCCTAACGCACTTTGCCAATGTGTTTTTTTTAAGCAGCTGCCCCTGTAGAGATGTGTTCCGGTGGGTGCACCCCCTAAACCTGTATCATGCTTCGCTCTACTGTTGAGTGAAGCGAAGCGAGAGTCAAACAAGAGACTGGCTAGCGTGACTATGCTCATTCTAAAAATAAAATGCAATAAAACACCACATGATTTGTATAATGTCTTGAGACACCGGTGATGCTCTGATGTGAAACATATCAGTTTCTGATGCTTGCAAACATCTATGAATCCATTCAATACTTTTATTGATTTGTCTCGCTTGGGTACAAGTACAAATTTAGTGTGCAAGTGGTACATTTCCACAACAAGATATTTTTCCAGAGCAGATCTTCTTGAGTGTGTGCATGTGTATTTTTAGTTCTATTAAGGTTTAGACTTTAGAGCAATCGATTTAAAAAGATAAATCCCTGTCCAGGTGTACTGGGAGAACGGTGCCCAGATCATCCCCCCACACGACAATGGCATTTCCAAGGCCATAGAGGAGAACCTGGAGCCGTGGCCCGAATCCTGGAACACCGAAAAGGCACTGAAGAGCCCCCTGCTGCATGACCCCTACCGGGACATCCACACACAGTACTTCACAGCCATCCAGAAACACTGTCACCACAGGTCAAAACCTTTCAAAATGGGTCTTTTTAAGATTAAAGTCAAGCTTTTTTATATGACCTGACCTCAGCTATGATGTACAGTCAACGGTGTAGAGCAGGGGTTCTCAACCCGTGGGTCGCGACCCCTCGGGGGGTCCCCAAATTTTCAAAAAAAAAGATATATATATATTTTTTTAAGTTTTATTTTCATGATTTTTCAAAAATAGCAGACCTACAAGCTCGTAGCGTGCCATTCGGTGGCGCGCTATGAGCTTGTGGATCTGCTATTTTTCAATAGCTAAATTATAACATAATGCTTAAAACACCAAAAGGGGTTCCTGCCCAAAATGGGTTAAGGTTATTGTAGCAGTCAATTTATATTGGGGGTCGGAAGGGGGCGGGGCGGGGGTCCCGAGACATTGCCAAAGCATTTCCGGGGGTCCCCGGCCAAAAACGTTGAGAACCCCTGGTGTAGAGCAGTGGTTCCCAAACATTTTAGCCCGTGACCCGAAAAAGATATTAGACGTTTGCCCACAGTACCCAAACTAGAGAAGCTAAAACGCATCGCTTTGCACCGCCTTGTGAGAGCTTGTAGATCGGCTATTTTCACTACTCCTTAATAATTATTATTTTAGGGTTAGGGTTAGGTGTTCGATGTGTTTGTTTGCTTTAAAAATTATAAAATAATTAAACAATGTTTTTGGGGGAGGGGAAAATCTTTTGAAATACTTTGTTTTTTTGTAGGAAAAGAAAAAGGGATTTTTTTACTCGAGTCGTGACCCATAACAATGTGTTCGTGACCCACATATGGGTCCAGACCCAGTATTTGGGAACCAGTGCTATAGACTGTAGAGCATTGTTTCCCAAAGTCGCAGCCCACAGGTGGTCGTGGGAGTTTTCAATTAAATTGGGTGTAGTGGTCAGTCCAGGCCTGTTCCCTGATAAGTAGTAGTAAGTGTGAATTAGGATTTTACTGTCCTTATGCAAGTAAAGATAATATTGGGAATTGGGTCGCCTGGTTTTCAAACTTAAAACAATGTTTGGGAACCACTGCTGTAGAGGCCTCCCAAACATTTGCATTGCATGTATTCACCACACACACGCACACGCACACACACACACACACACACACACACACACACACACACACACACACACACACACACATGTACACACAGAAAATCAGGACTTGGTTTTGATTGAGGTACAATACGTTGCAATAGGGAGATCAACAAGGGCTCAGGGGTGAAGATCGTGCACACGTCTGTGCACGGCGTGGGCCATACATTTGTCCAGGCGGCATTCAAGGCCTTCGATCTGCATCCTCCGTATGCTGTGGCGGAGCAGAAGGACCCCGACCCCGAGTTCCCAACGGTCAAATATCCCAACCCTGAGGAAGGAGAGGGCGTTTTGGTACACACACACACACACACACACACACACACACACACACACACACACACACACACACACACACACACTGCCGTCACATTAAAACAAATCAAATTAAATCAAATGCCACCAATGTAATGGGTGGCACATGATGGTGGTTAAAGCTGTGTATTTGCGTTGCAGACTCTGTCATTTGCCCTGGCTGAGCGGGAAGGGGCCACCGTGGTGCTTGCCAACGACCCAGACGCTGATCGGCTAGCCGCTGCGGAGAAGCAGAAGAGGTGTGTGAGGGGCCGGCGTGGGTGCATTCTTTCATTCCATGCGTGCATCAGTTTGCGTTCCGGTATTTGTGTGTACCTGCATGTCTACTGTACACATTATGTGCTTGTTGCATGTACTGTAGGCCTGTCACAATTATTGCATAATCAATCGCCTGATCGCAATTATTTGAGATAATCGCAATTATTTTTTGCATAATCGTCAATATGTTTCCATGTTGAAAAATGTCCATACGTTTTAAAAAATCACACCTGTGTGAAGTGAGGGGCGCTCTTTTTATCATACACCATATACATCACATTTCGTGCTCAGCCAATCAAATCATCACAAATGTCATTCCGGCCAATCACAATTTGCGTCTTGACTCTCCACCTTTCTGTCCTCACTTTTGTCTTCAATGTTTGTGTTTGCACAAACACAGAACGCTGGGCATAGGCTCAAAAAAACAAAAACAACAAAAAGAGCAGAACTATTCTATAAGCTTACAACACGAAAAGAATATTAAATGTGTCAGTAATTTCTTTGTATTTTTAAGTTATTTGTCATATCTGCCCTGTGCAATCTGTGATTTCGAAGCCTAAAAGGCAAACAAATTGTAATGTGCCAATGTTCAATGCACGTGTACTGTACATGTATTATATTATGTGCGTGCATGTCTCTATGGGTGGGTTTGACATGTCCTCTCTCCGTGGTGGTCAGTGGACAGTGGCGTGTGTTCAGTGGTAATGAGCTGGGAGCGTTGCTTGGCTGGTGGGTGTTCCGCTGTTGGAAACAACAAAACTCCGACCCTGCGGCTGTGAAAGATGTCTACATGCTGGCTAGCACCGTCTCGTCCAAGATCCTACGAGCCATCGCTCTGAAGGAGGGCTTCCACTTTGAGGTATAAGGCATGCGCATGGTGCTTATTTTTCATTAATTTCTTTTTTTACACAATCTTACGTGTTATGAGTAGGCTTGATCATGACGCAGCTTTGTAAGACGTGTTTTATTTTGACAGGAAACACTGACAGGGTTCAAGTGGATGGGGAACAGAGCGAAAGACCTGCTGGACAAGGGAAAGACTGTGCTGTTTGCCTTCGAGGAAGCCATAGGTATAAGCATGCACGCGCGCACGCACTCACAAGCGAATGCACGCACTCACAAGCGAATGCACGCACTCACAAGCGAATGCACACACTCACAAGCGAATGCATGCACGCACGCACACACACACACATGCACTCACAAACACACACACACACACACACACAAAAATTACCCATGCCTTACATTATACAGCTTTCATGAATTCAGTCATCTCCACGAGATATACTGCACCAGTCTCACTTCAGTTCTGGGTAAAAGTGAATTCAGACTATTTAAGCCAGACTTATTTCTATTGGGGCCCTTGATCTAAATTGAACAGTCATGCTTCAACTGTCATACTCACGCAAAGAGGTATTGGTTACGTATCCATACAAGCAAACCCACCGCAGGTTTGATTGAAGGTCACATGCTAGCGTGCATTCCCATGTAACTTGATTAGAGCGGCTAATGGCCACGTTGTGCCTTTCACGTGCACTGTTATCAGTTGAATACACAAGCTTGTGTATTCAACCTGCATAGCAGGTTTTACATTGGAGCTACTAGTGCTGTTCCCAGTTATCATAGTAGTATCTGGTCTGCAGCTGGAGCTGTGTGGAACTCTATGGGATGGTAGCCTGGGCACCATTTCATTTAGGTATATGATCCTGTCGGGAGCGAATGATAGTCGACAGGCAGGAACAACAGGCGGCAACTTCCTTTTCCCTCAAACCGATTTTCTCAATAAAAGCTACAGGCTACGAGAGCTTTTATTGTTTGAGGGAAAGGGAAGTTGCCGCCTGTTGTTCCTGCCTGTCGCCTACAAAACAATACTACAACATGACGTAACGATATCATCCGCTCCCGACAGGATCATACGGACTTTTGAAACAGAGACCAGGCTTTCCTCCGAGGTGGTGGAAAGCCTGGTGAGGCGAGGTTAATGGGATGGAGAACCCAGTGGTTACCAAACGTTTTAGCTCAAGACGCAAAAGAGAGACGTTTGCCCGGGACCCAAACTACTGAAAATAGCAGACCTACAGTACAAGCTTACTGAGCTTTTAGTTCGTCTATTTTCACTACTTCTTAACCCTAGATTAGAACACTAGACTTCTCTAGAAGCGTTAATATTCCAAACGAGGTGCTTGCTGCAGTCAGAAATTACAATAGAACATCGGTGTTATGATCCATAACCGTAGATTTAGAGTTATGAGCAACTTTTGTCGGCCCGTAACCAGGGAAGTGAACGGCAGTACGCATGCGTGAAACCGGATCGGAGCTGAAGGAAAAAAATATATATATATATATATATATATATTATATTTTTATCAATAAGAAGGACCTAAAGACGTGTATACACGTCCAAGGCAACCCGTGGTTTACATTCTAAAGATGTGTATACACGTAATTTGCATAATTAGTGTTAAGTAAAGCGCCGCTGGTCGCGGTTACAAAATGTATGCCTCTGTGAATCAAAAAAAGATCGTGGGAGGATCCGTTAGCCGTTTGCTAACTTCCGGTTCATGACCTGGTCAGGACCTGACTGAAAAACCTTGGCACAGGGTCAATTAGTTAAAAACAACAAACTCATTAAATAGGGCTGGAGACAGGTGGGGACAAGTCCAGCAATTACAATTAATCACTTAGAAGAAGATCACGTGGTTCAACTCATTACTCAAGTAGAAAAAAGGAAACATGTGTGTGAAAGGACCCATCAAATGAAAAAAAGTACACTTAAAGCTACAAATATATTGGAAAGGCTACACCATTAAAAAACAGATATAAATGCAAAATAATATATAGCATATAACATGTATATCGAAGGACACAGACGATAATAATAGTAGCAAAGGTTAATATAGAGCCAAAATTAACCTATAAAAAGCACATGAAGTCTATGTCCTCATTCAGGCCAGGTGGGGTAATTGCATCCAGGGTGTGAATCCAGAATGTTTCTCTCTGGTTCAGTCTCCTGATGCGATCACCCCCCCTGGTGAGGGGTTTGATATATTCAATTCCTGTGATTTTCAGCAAAGTGTCATTATTGTTATGACACTGACTAAATTGTCTGGCTATAGGGTAATTAGCATTATTAATTCGAATGGCATATTTATGCTCAGCCAGGCGGTCTCTTAAGCGGCGCTTGATTCTGCCTATATAAAATGTTAAAAACGTGGTGGGTGGGTTTTTAGTCTTTTATTTTTTGCCTGTTTTTCTTTTCTACTTTGTTATATTTATTTGTGAGTGTTGCAGCCACTCCATTGCGTAGCTATGTGTGTCCGTCCCTGCCTATGTACTGTACTGTACTGTACTGTACTGTATGCATGTCCCTGTGGTGTCCCTGTGTCTGAGCACGGACAGCTGAAACACCTCACCACTGGATGGCACTGTTGCGCAGCCGCAGCTTCACACACACACACACACACACACACACACACACACACACACACACACACACACAGGCCAGGGAGGAGGGCTTGTACAGTAGGCCTAAAGTTACAGTACAGTACTACAGCATGAGTACAGCACCACTCACTTCAGACTGGTCTGATAGGTCTGGTCTGAGGATTTTCTGATAAAAAAAAAAACCTGAAAGTATGGATTGTGTCTGACATGTTTATTTGTGTGTGTATTGCATGTGTATTGTGTATTTGTCACAGGATATATGTGCAGTCCCTCTGTACTGGACAAAGACGGAGTGAGTGCTGCAGCCATAGCAGGAGAGATGACTTCCTATCTGGCTACTAAAAACACAAGCCTCTCCCAGCAACTAACTGCCATCTATGAAGAGTAAGGCACGCACGCACGCACGCACGCACGCACGCACGCATGCACGCATGCACACACACAAACGTGCACACACACACACACACACACACACACACACACACACACACACACACACACACACACACACACACACACACAACGTGCACACACACACACACACACACACACAAACACACACACACACACACACACACACACAAACACAGGGGTCAAGGTGGATGACAGAATGCTGTGGTTTTTCAGTTGAATTTAGGGCAGATTCACACTGAGTCTGATTCAAACTGTTCCCGAATACGATTGCCTGGCCATGATTCACATTGCCCTTGATTCTTCCGCACTCGAGTACACTAGTACACTTAATTCAACTGTATTCAATGCTTTCACATTGCATCGATCGGTCCCAAGACTACCTCCATGCTGTCCGCAAAATGGTTGGGCGATCTGCTCCCGGGAACGGTACGCAGGCAGCATTCACACTACCACAACATCTGCCAAGTGGTTCCGAGTGTGCACCGGGGACCATAATGTGAATCTGCCCTTAATGTAGTTACAATGAATTAGGAACTTATCCTCTCTCTTTGATCTGTCCTTATTTTCCCAGGTATGGCTACCACATCACTAAGAACTCCTATTTCATCTGCCATGACCAGGAGGTGATACGCAGTCTGTTTGAGCACCTGCGTAACCACGGCAATGAGAAGGGTTCCTATGCTACTGAATGTGGACGCTTTGCCATCACTGCTGTACGAGACCTCACCACGGGCTATGACAGCAACCTAGACAACAAGAAGGCGGTAAGGATATGCACAGACACATGGATTCAAGTTCTCAGTCGCCACGATTGATTTCAGTCGTTTGGATCATATATACTGTAGAATTCAGCATGTCTTCTATGGAAGCGTGTCATGTCATGATGCACCTAAAATAGGCCATCTACAAGCTTACAACACATCGCACTGCGACATTTTGTAAGCTATTACACAAATCTATTTCACAAATTGCATTTTAGGACTTGGCCTTTTCAGTCGTAAGATTTTATTTTGCTTTAATACATGCAGACATTAGAAACGCTCAATAATGTGAACAGACCACTATCTGTAGCTGATATTGGGTAATCGCGAGTAAACTATCGTAAAGTTGTTTTCTTCCTCCAAGTCGACATTACAGAAGTTTATTTGATAGCTGTTACTCTTCCAGGAAGATACAATGATCTTTAATGTTGTGTCCGTTCCTCTGTTCGCTACAGGTTCTCCCCACCTCCAGTTCCAGTCAGATGATCACCTTTTCCTTCTCCAATGGGGGCGTGGCCACCATGAGAACCAGTGGCACTGAGCCAAAGATAAAATACTACACAGAGCTCTGTGCTGCCCCTGGTAACAGGTAGGTCACCGCCAAGACCCCACCATGGTTCCTCAGTGATGCAGTGGAGTGGACTCTGGACTGCCTATTCACATTTTATGTATATCACTGCCTCACTTACAGTTTCTGTTTCTCTTTTGCTTTCTCTCTCTGTCCTGCTCTTAGTGACGTGGCGCAGTTGCAGAAGGAGTTGGATGAGTTGGTGGAAGCCATCATTGAAAACTTCTTCCAGCCCAAAAAGAACAAATTGCAACCCAAGCCCGAGTGACCTTAACTTAGAGTTCACACACTCGGTGGTGTGTGTGTGCGTGCGCGTGACACACACACACACACACACACACACACACACACACACACACACACACACACACACACACACACACACACACACACACACACAGTGATGATGTTACTGTAGGTATGCGTCCTGCCTGCAAAAGGACGCAGTAAACTCACTATCGAGGACGCACCCCACACACCTGATAATGCTATATTGTTTCAACTCAAGACCAGTCAATGCCTCTTTCCCTGCATGTCACATAGTAAAAAGTTCAAGACCCATTCAGACCTGAGCCCGATTTTAAAAACGCCTTTTAATTCCTAACCTAGGTTTTCTGATAAACGTCACGTTTTTATTCAAAAGATCTCCCTACATGCCTGCCCACCGCTCGTTGAACATTAAAATAGGTGCATTTGTTAGTCCACCCTGTCTGAAAAGACCTTTATTGAATAAGAAGTTTGTTTGACATTGACACATCAGTGATTTTCCATGAACATTGAACATTCCATAGCACATCAAATAGGATGAGAGTAAGCTTTTGAATTCGAGTGGCTGGCTTCAAAACAAGAGCAACTTGTAATCTGGTATATAATGGCAACGTACTATAGAATTCATCAGGAATATGTTTATTTAACCAACAAAACGTTGGTTAAATGAAGTTTCTAGCCACGTGACTACGAGCTGTGCGGCCTCTTTTCTTAAGTCAAAGTTTGATCTCCTGAGGTCAGCACCTCCCTACTACTGGTGTGCGCTCCTACCTTTTTGTTTGTAAACAATAATAATAAAATAATTTTGTAACCCATTTTGTATAATTTAGGTTTCTTTACTCAAGCATAATAGACAGACATTCATCAAATGGTCTAAAATAACAGGGAAATTCATAGATTTTTGTCAAACAAAATTCAGACTGTTATTACTGTTGCACATAGTCGGGACTTGGTCCAGCCATGCATTGTGTTTCACCTGCAAAGGCCCATTCTTCTGAGAGAGAGCCTTGTTTGTTTTTTTGTTTGCCTACTTGTACGTCATGATGTGACAAAAACCTAAATGTGTAGGGGTTGTTAACCCTCTCAAATGACCACTTGTGGTTCCTGGGGACTCACTACACTAAAAGTCTAAGAACATCACTGACTGCGCACACATTCTCACACTCACACGCACGCACAACAACAAACACGCGCACACACACACACACAGCCAGCTAATACCAGGATGGATATATTTTAACAAATTTCTTAACTACTGTAGATTTATCTCTAGATTTTCAATGTGCCAGTTTCAGTGAGGATACATGATGCTCTTTACAGTACTTAAGGTCCTTGCAGACTGGATGTGTTTTTCGGAAAACCAACGGAAAAACGCTAAAAATACGAAAAACGCAGCAGTGTGCAGGGACCTTTAGTCTTTCTTCATAATGATAATCCTTAAATTATTTGTAATTGATTGCACACCGTATTAGAAGGTTTGTTAGTAAAGTAAAAGGATAGTTAAGTTAAGTAAAAGGATAACACAAAAAGCATTGTGGTCCATAATGATAAATTATATTTTTACAGTAGCTACTTTTTTTTAAATTACCACTATCATTTGTTAAATGTCACTCACATTTCTACTACAGTCACTGTTCTTTGTTGGGTACCATATATTTTATGTCGCCATACATTCTCTTATGTCTGTCTCGTCACCAGGTTTGAGGTGACAAGATAGCAAACATATTATAACTGAAAACGTTAAAAACGGAATGATTTGGGGGTAAAACGTTTTACCATAAATGTATGAAGATACATTTATTTATTTATTTTGTTTTACTTTTTTTATTATACATTTTATTCAAAGAGTATGACATATGCAAGTTTCACAGAAAGAAAATACAACTCTTTGTTTTTATATTTTCTCCCACAACTCCTTTCCCAATCCTCCCCACCGAAGATACATTTATTAGGTTAAAACTGGCCTTTCAATTTCCCCACTGCTGTCATTTCCTAAGTTTGTTTAATAAAAGGGGCGCAGCGACACCAAGTGGAAAAACCTTGCTACACCACATTGTTCACATCCCTAAATGGTTGGTTCACATTCATTTTTTGCTGATTCCTTCAAGTTCAAATAAGTTCCTCTCACTACCCAGCATTACACAATCACAATGACTATACAGTTTGTCATTTTCTGATTCATTGTGTCACATTGTGTATGAGGGACTGCATACTGGTAACTGTACCCCGTATGGTACTGTGTACACTGTACAGTATTCATGTCAAGGTCGGTGTTGACCGGGAGTTCTCCATCTACAGCTGCTACAGCAGCAGCAACACATGCGTCCGTCATGCACTTGTCATGCTTCCTCGGAGTGGAGAGCGGAGAAGAGGGAGGGTAGAGCTGCTATAGTGGTCGCTGGCCGCCTCTTTCTGTCTACTATATTTAGCGCCTCCATGCCACCGCACAGCAATACTAGAAAGAGCACGGGAGGGCAGGGTTGTTTTACAGTGTGTGTTCCGTGTTCGGTGACTTCGGTCCCGACCCGGTAGCCTATATACACGGAGTACAAACATCTCTGGTCCTCATTTCAACACTGACTTGAATTAAAGGACGTCTTTGTTTCTGTGGGAAAACTTAAGGTAAGGTTAATGTTATACAGTATGCACCATACGATATGACGGAAGGTTAAAATCAAGACACAACTAATATTAATTCATTCTTGTTAGATGCTATAATTTAAGTTTCTGTCATGTACTTAAATTTGTACCACAGCAGTGCTAATGTGCTATACTGCATTGTGTGTAACATGACATTTAGCCTACTTGCTAAATTATTTGCGCAGAGTTGGGAATGCATGGGAACAGCTGTGTGGTACCGCGAGGGATGCATACCTGACTGCAGTCACTGCACTGAGCTCTATGAAATGTCATTGATTTCCGCCCCATAGTTATCGCAGCAGCCAGCGTACTTGTGATAATACAAATCACTTCTCGGAAATGGCACTTATGGCAGTTTGAGGATGTAGCTACTTTTTCTGCTGATACAAATTGTCTGAATACTATCTTTATCAACTGTACATTGCAAGCTTACATCAAAAGAGGTAAGAAATATAGATTTAACAGATTGTATAATCTAATGACGTGCACTGATATGTGATATGAAGCTTATTGTTTCATGAATTTTCATGTGACATTGGCCGTGGATGTCGCCTGTTACTGTGCAGTGTGCGCTGTTGACTTTACACACTAGTGGCAGGTGTTATGTGCCAGTTGCGGGTACAAAAAAAACAGTACTATACATTTATGTTAGAAGGTGAATTATGTTTGTTGATCGTAGTAGTGGTACAGGTACACACTGGTGTAAGTGCCATACAGACGAATAAATGTGACCTTAATCGTGTGTGTGTGTGTGTGTGTGTGTGTGTGTACACTACACAGTGCATCACCATCATCATAACCTTTATTTAAACTCGGAGTACAATTGAGGGGCAGGCCCTCATTTTCAATGTAGCCGAAATAAGTGCACACTGTGTACTGTGTAGTGTCTCCTTGAGACTGGGCGCTAGTCAGTGGCCTACCTAATGTTGTTTGTGGGAAATCCAGAGCAGTTCCTCATACTGACCTCCAAATGACTCACTGTAAGTTGGTAACAGTACAGAGCCATACTGGGCCATGGCAGTTTGAGGCGCTGGACACAAGTTCTTGGATAGAGTATCTCTGAGTTAGTGCCAATTCTACTCAGTCTGGACCACAACCAAAGGAAACACTGCATACCTTAGGTGTCCATGGGGTTGATATTCAGGGTGCCCTTTAGCAGAGTATCCTATCCTTACCTGATGCCCCAGCCAAGGGAGTAAGGGCTTGGCTGTGGCAGCTAAGTCTATGGACTTTTTATGTTTGTCTTATCCCCATGACGTACAAAAGCAAACAACGGTGCCCCTCACTTCACATGAGTGTGATTTTTATTTCTTTGGTAAAATAAAAAAAATAACTTATACCATCTCATCATGTTTGCCTTTTTATGTAGAGTACAAGGATTTTCTCTCTGAAGCCTCAGCCCACTAATGCTGTGGAATGTTCTGATTGTTTTTCCCTGTAGAGGCAGTCCTCTTCTTCCATCCTCATCATCAACCATGGAGGGACTCTACTTTGAGGTGAAACCCAGCAGAGATGAGGTCCTCAGGCCTGGGAGTTCTCAGAAGCCTCCCACTAACCTCACATCGGGCCAGCGTTCAGGCTCATCCCTTGCATCCTCCAGTCCGCGCCCCAGAAAACTCCATTCCGCCGGTGCTAGAACAAGCGTCCCGCCTGGGGGAGAGATGGACGGGGAAGAGGAGGATGAGGTACAATACAGACTGACGCTGATCGGTTCCCTGCCCGTCGACACGCTGACCACCATGACAATGCTTCCCTGGGTGGTGGCTGAGATCAGGAGAGGGTCTCAGTCACCCAATATCAACCCGGATGCCCGGGGTCGAGCTGCAGGGCGTGGAGGTGGACATGTACAGAGTGCCAGTGGGGGTGGGGGACAGGCCGCACTCCCAATGAGGAATCATCCAGTGTTACTCTGCGTGTCAGCGTCGACCGTGCGCTGTTCGTGCATGACGGCCGAGGGCGCGACCTGGGATCCTCTGTCACACACGGTGCTGTTTGAGTGTCGTCCACACAGGGTGACCAAGCTCATCCACAACAGCCAGGAGCCCAGTAGCTTTGGCTGTTTGGTCAGAGATCATAACCATTGTGCCTGCTACGTCTTCCAGTTTCAGGACAGTACCAAGGTATGTGGATGTGGCGGGTGCTATGACATGGTTTTATACTACTTTATGACACACGCTTTATCCACACAGGACTGTAGTTTAGACATAACAGTTTGTGCAAAATACATACAGTACATGTGGCCCAAAGGCTTAGTGGCTTCAAGTTCACATAGAATCAGTTCAAGAATCCAGAGAAAAAGAATCGGAGCATACATTACAAAAAACGGTGCATGTATGTTTTATACCGCATTTGAGTGACATTGCAATTTTGCATGCATATAGTGTCATGGTTATGCCGCATCACTGTCACTCCCTTCCCTCAGGGCTCTGTATTTGGCGGCCTCCTTTTTTCCAAGTCTACACCAAATCTCTTCACTCGTCGATCATTCAAATGTTATGCCTATTATGCCATGCCCAGAATAGGGTTCATGTGATTAACAGTGAGGATTTTATCGTGCTCCTCTTCTCCCCATAGAGACACACAATCTCTACATTGCACCTGGTGTCCAAATTAGGCTGGAGAAGATTTTAAATCATTTTATTGATTTAATTGTGTGCCATCATGCCATGCCCAACATACCAAGGATGCCAATCTGAATGTGGACAGACTAAACATTGGGGAACCTGCAGGATATTAGCCGGTCGAAAGACAATATAAATTAATAAATAAACAAAAACTTTACATCAAGATGACCTTGCTCTACTGTAGCTCAAAACTGTTTACTCAGAAAAGCCAATGCCTGCCCTGCTTTAAAAGCAGCCTGCACATAATATTGTTCTGTAAATATAACAAGTGTTATGTTGTGTTTGCACAACTTAATGGCACACCCACACATATACATGCAAAGTAAACACACACGGTCGTACACTAGTCGGTCACATTTTTGTTTTTGTGTGTCACTGTGTCTGAAGAGTACCGAAGAGTACTAGGTTCAGAGCTTGTCCTACAGTTACATCAAGGGCATACAATGAACTTGTAGGTTAGTTTTAGTACAATGGATGCCTCCTCCTACTTCTGTTTTGCCTTGTGCTACTGAGAATGGAATTAGTTGAATCCTATTTATCTGTAAATTCAAAAATATGTTTGAAATATATTTTTTGTGAATGGAAATGAATAATGACAGCTTTCTGTGCGGAATTTTTACAAGGCAAAATTACAGTCTCTCTGTAGCATTTGAAGATTGAGGAACTGAGGAACAGTTGTCTGGTGACGGCGTGAGTAGCCTTAGTTGGTACCCAGGCTTTTACACTGTGTGTGTGTGTGTGTGTGTGTGTGTGTGTGTGTGTGTGTGTGTGTGTGTGTGTGTGTGTGTGTGTGTGTGTGTGTGTGTGTGTGTGTGTGTGTGTGTGTGTGTGTGCGTGTGCGTGTGCGCGTGCGGTAGTGTACTCTACTACAGTGTACTCTCTCTCTCTCTGTTCTCTTTCTCAGTAATCCCTCCCAGAACGTGATAATGATGTCAGGCTCTCCTGGGCTGGCCACCTGTTGCTCTGGCTCAGTCACAGTACACCCACACCACATACAGCCACAAGTGTGTGTGTGTGTGTGTGTGTGTGTGTGTGTGTGTTTGCGCGAGCGCACGCGTGCTGTATGCCAACTATCCTCAAATGTTGTCAGTCACGCAGGCCAAGATGCTTTGTTGTTTACCCCTGAGTATACACAAGCTATTTTCACAGGTCACTGTCTAAGAATGACATTGAGAATGACAATGACAGATATTGATTGTACACAACATATCCACCTCCCAATACTTCTCTGTGATATTTCCATTTGTTTGACATGATGCTGTCTGTACACAATGATGAATATAATACTGCATGATATTTTGTGCATGTTGCCCCGGTGAGACACACTGTGTCCCTTTTATGCCCATATATGGAGTATATATATATATATATATATATGGGCTGGGAATATCAGTCCAATCTGTGTAGAATGTAGATGTGAGGCCCGAACCTCTAGCTGCCTAAACAGGGGAATAATGAACTGCTCCCCGTAGTCTTGTGGAGATGTTTTCTTAAGAAGACTCTCTGATGTTTGGGAGTCTGTTGTTTTGACAAGAGGGTGAGGGATGTAGGGCATGCTGCTATCTGCTTGTAATAGACTAAAAATAATCATAACTGGAAAAAGTCAACATTCCAGTTTAAATACTCGAGTCCATATAGAGGTTAAGAACTTCCTGCCACTGCAGCCACTGCCAGTACCATGGGAGGAGGATTACTCAGAGGAGCTGTAGTGTAGTGTGGGTTTCCCCTATTTTCAAGCAAGTGCTGGACGATGTTAAAAATCACCACGAGGTGACGCTGTTGCTACAAAGTTTAACAATGTTTAAATTATTTTCAGGTTTTTATTGTTTTTTACGTTATATAAGGCGTCATTTGCGTTGAATTCAGGGTAGTTTTCAATCCAGTTAATTGACAAATTACTTATAAACCTGTAAGCATATACACCTTTCGTCTTGTCTTGTAGCCTTACCCAATACGTTACCCATTATAATAGGCTCAAGACAAGTTGCTGTTCAGTTTATACTTGGCTGGGTAATGTTTAGTCATATGACGTCTCGTCGAGATTATTGCGGGTCTGCATGGTTTTATAGCGGAAGCCAGGAAATCGTGTTTACATTCATTCTACCAGATAACAACGTAGCTCTTATAAACATACATGATGTAGCTTTAATCTGAAATCTACCGCCTTCAAATGTGAGTGCCTGCCCTGGGACAGGAACTGAGCAGCCGCGGCAGCCCCCCTCTCCTCCTCTCCTCTCCGCATTGGATCCCCACCACACGGCGTTAGGAACTTAGGAAGGAGCATAGACGTCCCATTGATTTGAAAACCCAACGACACACACTCCTGACAAGTACCCACTACCCAGTAAACTACTGAGGGAAAGTTCATGTCGGATGGAATGAAAGCGCGACTACAGCGATCATTCAACCTCTTCAGTGTTAAGCCCGAGCAGAAAGATGTGAGTTGCAGTTCGTCGACTTTTATTTTATTCTGCTAACAGTCAGTTCAACTGAAGTTATCTAGGCTCTCGACTCGAGCTAACGTTTGCTATATTCCCGCTTACTTTCACTGAATGTGGCGACAAAAGCTGTTTAACTACGCGCTGGCAAATCATTATTGTTCTTGCTTAACTTGGCTAGACAGCTATAAGACAGGCTATTCAATTTCACATGTTAGTGATGCCTGTCTGTATCGTTTCAATAGGGAAACGATAAAAAGGATATTACGAACTTAAGTCTAGACATGTGAAAGAATGCTGTCTGTTTTTTTTGGCCAAAACTTACCACAGTATTAACATTAAACTATAACTGCTTCTGTGCTAGTGTGTGTTGGTAGCAGGAGACATGTTTGAGCATTCCAGGCAAGTGATTGTGATTGCGCATTATAATGTAGAGTACAGTCGATATTGTTGTCGACTTGGCGTGATTTATCATCTTGATCTTGAGAGTCACATATGACTCAAGAATAGATTCAGTTCAGCCTATACTACTTGAAGCAAGAGTGTAGGCTAACTTGTGTACACTAGCATCATGAGTCATGACAGTTCATCTTCATCACATTGAAACAGAAACACTGGTTCAGTTTCACTGTGCATGATGAACTAAATGTATAGATTCTACAAGGAATAATTGAGATTGTAAATAATTCCTTATCACTGCTATGGCATGTTGAGAACCAAGATGTTCTCAACATGTGGGTCGGCCCCCACATGATTCTGGGGGGTCCCCAGGTGACCGTTAAGTGGCAATTTAATTAGGACTTTGGCCAAATCATAATATAAGGGGCACATTTTTCAAAATATGTATCTGTGGAACTGAGTCAAACTAAATGTAATGCCCCTTACAGTTCAAGTGCTTGTCAGGGTAGGGGGGGGGGGGGGGGGGGGGGGTCCCCCGGGGGGGTCCCCCTGTTCAAATAGGATGATTATTATAGGGGGTCTGAAAGGTTGAGTCACCACTGACTAGCCTATGACTAGCCTCCCTAGTAGATGGAAAAACTAGATTTTACTTTGTTTACTCCACTGCCTGCCCAATCTTCATTCTTGCTTTAAAACATTACTGCTTGTTATCTGAAGTCAGTCAAAGCTTAACCAAAGCATAACCACACACACACACACACAAGTGTGTGTGTGTGTGTGTGTGTGTGTGTGTGTGTGTGTGTGTGTGTGTGTGTGTGTGTGTGAGAGAGAGATATCTTCACTTCTGTTTCTAAACTGTAGTGTAGCCTGGACTATTGTTTACAGTTTGTATCAGTTTGTTCGTTGTCTGATACATGGCATTTCATTATCTGACTGACATTACCAGGTGTGTCATTCAGTCTTTATTCTTCACTTACTGTAACTTCTAAATGTGATTTTACGTGTGTTTCACGATTGTACATTATGAAGAGTTGAGTTGTTGTGAATGGCCTGACTACACACAAGGATGCTTTATTTATTTTTCTTAAAGCTGGGCAGATGAAAATCCAGATGGCTTCACTGTGGTGTTGTTTTGTGTGTGTGCAAATGCGTGTGCACGTTTGAGTCATGGGCAGGCGATGTCGCCTCTAAACCCATTGTACCCATGCCAGAGGTGCACTTTTAGAACAGGAGGAAAGGTGTCGGTTTGTGTATCATATTAGTCATAGACTTGTTCTCGTTCTCAGTGCAGACATGCATACACAGTTCCCATTCATTCATATGTTCAGTTTCACGTACCTCTGATTGTGCCCTTCCCTAGTAAAAAAATATATTTTTACATGAGAAGGCCTTTTTCTGAATGGCGTCACATCAATAGCAAAGCATGCACACATTGTAATGTACACTATAAGAAGCTCTTCTTGGAGAACATGCAAACTCCACACAGAAAGGCCCTTTCGCCAACCCCACCTGGGGTACTATGGGCGCTGATGACACGGAAGAGAGAACACGCCCACAGCGTGCGTGCGTCCCTGCTGGGAATTGAACCCGGGACCATTTAGCTGTGAGCTACCATGCCCCCTCATCCCTCAGCCCATTAAAATCATGCATGCGTTTGAAGCTGAGCCCTCCTCTCCCATGCTCTATGGTAACCCAGTAGTCTGGTCTCACATGCTTTCCAGTTTCCACATCCATTCCCTCCCTCTCTGATTTATGTGACCACCTCCCATCTACTGTACGCTCATGTGACGATCACTCCTCAGCCTGTTGTAAAAACAGGTCAGTTATACCTTCCTGTGTTCCAGTCTTCCAGTCAGTGTCTTTGCTTCATTATACTACCCTACAGTCTCTCAATCAGTGTCTATCTCGGCCTTGTCTTAAACCGCTGCCTAGTCTAGTCCAGTTACTCTGCTGTCTGTCAGCCGTGGATCTGCCAGCTTAGCTGTCATTTTACAATGAATGTACCTCGACATCCTCCTTCCTGAATTGATTTCCCAGAGATAAAAAGGTTGGGGCTGTTTTTTGAGTCCCCTTCCTTCGCTGTCCTAATATACCCCCAACAGTCAAAGTCCACAATGATTCAGCACTGCCTGGCTTCTCAGACAACAGACCTGTGAGAGGGGCTCACACACACACACACACACACACACACACACACACACTCTGTAACTGTTATCACATTTCAATGAGCTCCTCATCTCTTTCTCAGTTGTCTGTGCCGTTAGGTCTCTCTCCCTCTGTCTGTCTGTCTGTCTGTCTGTCTGTCTGTCTGTCTGTCTGTCTGTCTGTCTGTCTGTCTGTCTGTCTGTCTGTCTGTCTGTCTGTCTGTCTGTGTCTCTGTGTCTCTCTGTCTCTCTGTGTCTCTCTGTCTCTCTGTCTCTGTGTCTCTCTCTCACTCTCTCACTATCTCTCTCTCAGCCCAAGTAGACTGACGTCAGTGCCTTGGACTCTTGTGGTTGTTTCCGTCACCCAGTGGCACTCCCTGTTTAATGATTCCCTCCCTCTCCTCCATATATTCACCTTTCTCCTTCACCTTCGCCTTTTAAATTCACAACTTTGTGTCTATGTATTGGTATGGCTGTAGAATCACGTAAACCTTTGCTATGCACCACTGCAGCGTATATGACGTATAAATGTATGATGAATTCAGCTGGGTGGTTGTTGTTTTTTCGTCCGTCCCCCAAAATGTCTAATAATGTATCACTGTGCTCACTTGCTGGCTGCCACATGAAGTTATAACGTTGGTTAGCATTTTCTTAAACAACATCAGGGACATTCTGTGACTTGTCACAGTGCCACATGGCATGTCTGTTAAATTAATCATATACTTAAACATTTCAGAATTGAGCTACAGCAGCGTTTAGGGTTTTGGTTATGGAGTTTAATGTTTTTATGAAACGGACAACTGTGCATTGTATAGCTTGCTTCTTTACAAAACTGTAAAGGGCTTTTGTATGTACACTACAAGTAGCCCTCCATTATTTGACTTGTCCAATTTTGTCATAGATATGTCTTAGACCATTGGTTCTCAACCTGTGGGTGAGCTCCCGACCCGCAGAGGGGTCCCCACAGGATTTTTGGGGGTCCACAAATAGCAGTGAAGTGACAATTTAAGGCATTTTAGAATAACAGCTGCTCATTACTGCATCAAAAGTACTGAACAAAGAAACTACTATAAAAACTGATTGGCCAAATTGTCAAATAATTTAAGAAAGGGGCAAAAATTGTGCCACCCAGGCGGTGTGAGCTTGTAGATCTGCTATTTTCACAATGTTTATCGTCTGTGGAAGAGAGTCAAACAGAATGTTTCAGAAAATATATAATGCCTGGGCACTTCAGGAGACTACCCAAACAAAATAAAGCTGGAGCACTTGAGTGGTCTGCACGTGTTTATCGTTTGGCACAGGATTGACTGACGCTTTTTTCAAATACCGGTATTTTATTTATTATTTATTTTACATTTTCCTCATTGTAGCCAAGTCTGAGATGTGGATCGGGATCAATATGATTTTCTTTTTCCTTAGAGCTACTGTAGTCTATATATTACAAAACATCCTCAACCCTGCTGTTTAGCAGTTTGTAAATTTGGCTAAATTACATATTTGTGTTGTTGCTGTGGACCAGTACTACCGAATTAAATTATTATATGGGAAACACAAAGACACGTCTCAGTCACGTCTTGGCATGGTTGGTTGGAAAGTCTTAGTTGCTTGCTCTGAAAAATAAATACTGTAGTTCTACTAGAGAGCAAAATGTCAAAAGGAAATGAATTCAGAATAAATCAGGGTCATATGAACATTGTGTGTGTTTATTTAAATGCTACTTTTATCTGCAGGGATTCACTAAGCATGAATGCACAAGTGCATCGCCTCAAGACTTTGTATCATTAATCTTGACCATAACCCTCTGTGTCTTTCTTGCACTCAACTCAATACCCAGAGAGAGGTTTGCAGTGCACAACGTAATGCGTTATATTGGAAGTTCTCTTTTGTGTTTCTTATGTAACTTCCCAGTTTTAGAGGCCAGTACTACACTAACAGTAGTCTCCTTTATATAGTGCCTACTCTGTGCGACTCACCATGCCAAGTGTTCTTCCCCTAGAGTCCATGTCCTGATGTCCATGGGTCACGGTCACAGATCATAGCCCGCGTCCAACCGACTTCCTGTTCCAGGCCTGCCTCTTCTAACCATTGGTCTACTGAGCAAGATATTGCTTGTGTGCCACTGTGTGTTTTTAGCTTATAGGCTCTCTTAGAGGGGCAACACCTCTCCACCCTTCTGGGTTTTCAATCCCTCCCTCCAACCCAAAGAGAGAGAATGGGGTAAACATTTTTCCAGTATGGAAAATCGTATGATCTGTGTCATATGACACAGATGTAAGCCCATCACAAGACACAGAAAGTTTGATTTGATTGACTTCATAGGAAACATAACATACACAATGCCTTCTGTATGTGTCACTAGCAATGAAGGGTGTCAGATATTATGGTGTATAAAGATTATTTTTTTAATATATACTTTATTTGTATGTGGAAAAGCAGTGAGAGAAGACACTGTGACGACATCACACCAAAGAGTTAAGGAGCAGCGCTCAACTAAAACACGTTGCCTTGACGACAGGGATGACAGTGTCTTGGGCAAGATTACACTAGTTCCTGAATGTAACACAGAACACTGCAGGAAAAGGAGGAGAACTTAACTTCCTCTCTTCTTTTCACGTGAATCCCATGTATTCTCTGATAAGAGGGAGGAGAGAGCAAGACAAATATTTAGTTTGCTGGAAGAAATTGTTCAGAAGAAGTTATGAGAGGAGGTAGAAGAAGGGAGAGGTAGAAAAGAGGTTAAACAGAGAGAGGTCTGTTGTCAGCAGACACAAGGCAGACTGTGATCTCTCACCGTGAGCTGGAGGCTGCTGATTTGTGACCATGAGAAGCGGAGAGAATGGGAGAATCATGGTGGAACCTGGCTGCTGATGACACTGGGACAGCAGCAATGCAGCCAGGAAGTAAACAAGTTACTGGATTAGTGGTTAAAATGTGAGGTATTGGCCCATTGGGATCGTATCCTAAACGACCCAAGTGATGTCTGCAGCTGCTGCTGCAAGTGTGACCTTGTAAAGGTGGTGGGTGAAAGAATCAAAGATGAGACCAGCGATGGCGTTATTGAGTTATCCTCCCTCACTTCCTAGCTTGGCCTTTTCTCTGGAAACAACAAAGCAGGCAGCCCACTGGCGGTTTATCGCCATGGGAGATGGGATTAATTTAAGGTGTTTGGGGATTGGGACCAACTGGATTAGAAATTATACGCGTTCTCGGTTCTCACAGTACACACATATTCTGCCAAACTTGGTGTAACAGGACTACGTCATGCACTGCATGACGCATTTACTGGCTGTAAATGAATGATATGCTGCAATCAATTCATATTTGTATCCATGGTATGAATGTGATAGTATCACTGTCTGAAATGTTACACCTGCTTTTGGGAGTTAGGCCCTGTGTGTGTGAACCTCAACGTCTTCAAAACGAGCAGATCTTTGTTTGGAAGCCTTGAGGATGCCTGTTATGCTGCCTTTTAAAAGCTCTCTGTGGCTCTCAGTCTTCTCTCAAACTCTCTCGGCCTTTTGCTCTGCAGCATTTGTGTTGACATAAGGACTCGAAGGAGACCTTTTACTTTTTCCATTCCTGAGAATTGGCGTCCGTCATTTTCTCTGCATCCAGGCAAAAGTACAGAGCAGACTGTTTGCTCCTATTGCTATTTTTCCATTCCGTAACAAACAAAACATCTCACTCACTGACTCGGCAAAGCCATCTAGATAAAAAAAAATAATGCACTCCTTTCACTGTGGCTTTTCTCCCCACTCAGTCAATCTACAAGGGCAATGTCTCTCCTTCTCGGCTTTCAACAGCCAGCGAGCCTATGCATTCTAAAAAATGTTTTGAGTTGCATTTTATACAATGGCCTTCAAATTGGAAACACTGTGACGAAACCTCATTCCATAGAGTAACAAGAATGCTGGAGGTGACCTGATAGTGTAAAACGCCATAACTGCCTGTTATTCTCGTGTTATAATAAAAAAATAAGGGCACCCTATGTTTGATCAAGAGGTGCACGGCACGCACATCCAAACATTTAAACGGGTGCTGGATCAAAAAAGAGAAAAATGTAAAGAAAAAGAGAAGGTCCACACACACAGTCTTAATTAAAAAATAATTTAATAACATAGTGCTTAAAAGAAATAAAACATTTCGGCCTCTCTGGCCTTCTGGAGCGCCGTGGCCTCGTGGTTAGAGTGTCCGCCCTGGGACTGGGAGGTCAGGGTTCGATCCATGGCCGGGTCATACCAAATGAGACCCAATGCCTCCCTGCTTGGCACTCAGCATCAAGGGTTGGATTTATTGGGGTAAGTCTCTACGACATATTAGCGTCATGTCCAGGGTACATCATGTCCCGCCTCACGCTACAGAAACGGGGGATAGACCACTACCGTATGGGCCTCATGGCTCGGCAAGGCTTACTTTCTGCTTCTACTAAGACGTTCGGGTGTATGGACCGGACCTTCTCTTTTTCTTTACAACCTAGAGGTGAGGCTGATCATCTTGCCAACCCTTGACCTTTCACCACCAAATTACACCATATGTCGCATATTGAGGTAGAGATCTAAATACAGTTCACAGAGTTTCATGGCCTTGTAATTTGATGACGAAGCTGTCATTGCGGACAAAGTGACACACAGACACACACACACACACAGCCTCTTTACAATAGCTTCACAAAGGCTTTGCGGCTCAACAAAAAGCTACTTAACATTGAGTTTGCCTGATGCCCTTGTCTGAGGAACACGATTTAGATGCAGAGAAAAAGCTCTAAAGCCCAATTTCTACTTTGTGGAATGACCTTGTTGCTGTAAATAACTGATTTCTACAGTATGAAGTAGCTGTAAGTGTGCCAGTCAGGTAGATGAACACACCCCATGCCCAGGCAAGACTCAACACGGCTGACTGTCTGGAACTGTGTCTCTTGTAAGACTAGTATAGTTTTGTATTTTTTACTTGTAAATGTTTATTTTCGATTCAATTTAGTTTCAGTTAAATTCATTTTAGTTTTTATTGTTTAAAAAGGTTTATTTTAGTTCATTAGTTTGTTGGTTGCAATTGTATACAGTAATGTGGTTATTTGTCAGGGGCAAGATTTTCAAGTTCAGCGTAGTAGGTATTGTTTAATACAGATAAATACACTTGGATACAATTGACTCACAGATGTGTAGCTATTCCAGTCTCAATAAACATGCATCAATGCCTCCCATGGTTATGTTGACAAATTTGACCAAATTTACATTTATTTTTATTTCACTTATTTAATATTAATAATTGAATGCCAACCAAGTGTTGAGTTTTATTTCACTCTGTCTCTAATAACCTTGGTCTCCAGTCTGCACTGTCACATGGAATTACATCACTGATATGAGTCCACTTCTGCTTAGCTAAGCTACTTCCTGCTTTTTGTCCCTCGGTTTGATACACAGCCAATTTGGCGAGGCATAGAGGCCTGGGCTTTGCCTCACAGACAAGAACTGCAAAAAAAGTATTGGTGGGGTGTAATTTTCAAATGGAGCACTTGGGTTGATGTTGTGTTAAAGATATGCCATTTCATTGTTTTTATAACACTGACAAAATAAAAGACTGAATGCTAGCAGTACACACACACACACGCACGCACGCGCGCGCGCGCGCACACACACACACACACACACACACACACACACACACACACACACACACACACACACACACACACACACACACACACACACACACACACACACACACACACACACACACACACACACACACACACACACACACACACACACACACACACACACACACAAATACATGCACAAGCTCAATTATTCAGAATGATTTGCTTGTGTTCTCTTCAAGTGTTCCAATGTTTCATCCACATTCATTCTTATTCATAATTCTACATTCTTTATCATCATGTAATGTTAATTTCTGCTAAAACATTTTTGCATGAGCCTAGATGGTTGTAATGAATTAGTTATTACAGTAGGTCTGTGCCCTGTCCTCTGCATCTTGCTGTGTTGAAAACTGACATCACAGTATCAAGAAGAAATAAATAGAGCAATATGTGAGCGTCTTGTTGCAAGTTGCATGAAATCCTTTCTCAGTCACAAAAAACTTTAATATTCAATATTCAACATAATGTTATACAAATACTTTTATAGTGGGGGTTCCCCTGACCCTGCTTTGTCTCTTTCTCACAGCCAAGGACAGTGGCCTGAAGGAGAAAAAAAGAGAAGACCCCTGCATTAAATGATTTAATAAACAAATCTGTAAAATGTAGAGGTTGAAAACTGCACATTCTAATGAGGATATGAGGATGAGATTGCAGCTGGGTAGTGGGTACTGGCTATTGAAAGTTACACAACTTCACAGAATTTTAGTTTTTGAGTGGTGCTAGCCCCTCCAACGTCTGTTTGAACTTATGTCAATGTGGCAGCCAAGTCTATGGACTTTTTTTTTTATTATAAATGTTTTTTTATCCCACAATTTTGTAACCCATTTTTCACCCCTGTGTCAATTATCTAATGTGATCCTGGGCTCTACACACCCTCCGCCAACCTAGTCCCCATATATGGGGGACATGGGGAGAGCAACGGACTTGAACTCATGCTTCCTTCATGCCTGAGTGTCCTTTACACCTGACAGGGGGGAGTTTCCCTGGTTGGACGTAGCGCGTGGAAGGAACACGTTATTCCAACCAGTTCCTTTCCCCTCCATCAGGCGCCCCGGCTGGCCAGGGGGAGGCGGTTTAGAGACCAGGATTACTGCATGTTTTTTGTGAGGGTACCTACCCTAGGGGACACGGGGAGAACATGCAAACTCCACACAGAAAGGCCCTTTCGCCAACCCCGGTCTATGGACTTTTGATGTTTGTTTAGGGCACTTTTAAGTTAACAAAGATAGTTGCAGCCAAGTCTATGGACTTTTAATATTTGTTTAGCGCACTAAACGTGATGTCATGTGGCAGCCAAGTCGACGGACTGTTAATGTTTGTTTACAGCAGTTAAACAAACATTACCAGGTGCCCCTCACTTTACACAAGTGTGATTTTTGAGCGATGTAAGGCAAGCATAAACAATTACTAGCCTGAACTGAAAATGTGTTGGTCGACTGAGGCCAAAACGATGGATTAAGTGACTCACTGAAGCAGGTAGTGGGACAGCCAGCCTTAGAAATAACTGTATAGCAAAATGAGCAGAATGTCCAATGATTTGTTTTCGCAGACTTGCGAGTGTGTTGGCACTTGGCGGTACTTGAAACTCCCCAGAATACTTGTAGTGTTTAGACTGTACTCGGACAGGGATAGCTCTCCATTCCACAGCCACACATTTTGACGTGATTACTTGTGTGTGTGTGTGTGTGTGTGTGTGTGTCTGTGTGTGCGTGTGTGCATGTGTTTCTGTATCTGGATAATTATACCGTGGCTTGTTTTGGGATGTACTTGCATTTGTGCTTAAGTTTCTTCCCTGGTGTCGGTTCAGCCAGACAACAAAAAGGCAGTGATGTAAATAGGTTTTCAATGTAATGAGTCCCGGGATGCAGGGATGGTCTTTTAGATGAGTCTCAGGGACATTTTATGAGTCCCACTTCAACGACGTTATGAGTATATTTTTACAAATTGCAGCATTTAACTCCCATTTCATTTTATATGGTTATAATGTGGCTATATTCATGTAGAAAACAGAAGTAGAAATGATTATTATAACTAAATCTAGCAAAAGAAACTAGAATAAAAAACAGTACAGTAGTGTATCCCATGGATGCAGAGGTCGTTGTTTTATTGCGTCCCTTTCCCTTAACTCAGTGGTTCCCAAACCTTTTCATGTCAAGGACCCCCAAATTGACATTTATTAGCCCGCGGACCCCCATTTGAAGAGATATGCCAGGGACCCCCTTAAGAGAAGATTGTTACGGCTCTAGCAGTGATTCTCAACCCGTTTAATTTCAAGGACCCCCAGTTTGACATGCGTATTAGTCTACGGACCCCATTTAATGGCATTTCTATCTCGGAGTCCCCAATTTGTATTGTAAAATCAATGTTATTTTAACTCTGAGAGTGTACAAATGAGTGTACTCTGAGTTACAGACCCATAATGGTCTATTTGGTTCCAAACTATAATTTAGCTGGGGACCCCCTGGAACTCCCTCAGGTACCCCTGGGGGTCCCCGAACCCCACTTTGGGAACCACTGCTAACTATAAACTGCGTTTTGGGATGCAAAATTCACCCTATTTTAATCTCTGAGAAGGTATTAGAATATATATTTATTGAGCATAGATATATGAAGCACAGATTGGCGTCAGGGCTCTGTCCCCATTCATTCCCTGTAATATATGAATATACATTTTTAAATAAGATATAAGACAAATTGACCTGCGGTCGCAAAAAAAAAAAGAAGCTACAGGGAATGAATTAAGACCCCCGTGGGATCTACAGTAGAAACGGATCCTACAGGTGGATGCTGGGGAGGCAGTGGGATTTGCAATTTGCACAGGCTAGAGGTCTAGTCAGAGAGCAAGACTGTATCATTCCTCCTCTGGTTTTACAGATTGAAGCACGCGTAAAATGACTACTGTAGTTTTCCATGTGTGCCATGCGTCAAAGTGTGCGCATGCAGGGAGGGAGGTCATCTGGCGCACATACATGACTGTTTGCGTGCATGTGTGTTATGCTGTTGTGATTAAGTGGGACTGAGAGAAAAGGTCAGGGCGCATGGATCTTCAAAGCAGACACACCAGGAATAGACAGACCTCCATATTGACGCTTCAGTAAACACCCACACAGAACAGAACAGCCCCCACCCTCTGGTGGCATGCCTATGCACAGCACCCACAGCAGAAAAACCTGGACGTGTAATAGACTTTGAACCGGAACATTTTAATTTTTCTTTTCCCCCTTTTTAATTGGTGAATTCATGGAAACAACAAATTATAGAACATCTGAGAGTTAAGGAGAAAGACGGGAGCAGAGATGAAAGGAAAGGATATACTATAAAAAGGGAGAAAGGGGACACACAAAGCATCCTTTGTGGTTTGTCATTTTGTCGTACATTCAGTACAGGAAAACATCACAAGGCCTGCTCTTTTCCAGCCAGTTGGAGCAAGCAGTAGGCAACACTGTAAATCAGTTTAGCCCATGGAACAGAGGTGTGGCACCTATGCTGACGTACTGTTGTATGTGTCGCCATGTCTGCTTCTAAGTCAGGGGTGGGCAACTTTGACGATGGAGAGGGCCACTATATTTCCACTCACTCCCTATAGGGCCATATATTGCTGTCGTAGCAAAATAGCCGATCTACAAGCTCAAAACGCGTCGCAGCGCGGCGCGTTTTGAGCTTGTAGATCGGCTATTTTTGCTATGTTCGAATTGAAATCTTGAATTTTTGCTATTTTTGAATTGGAATCCTGAAAATTAACATGTTTATGTCATTTCAAATGCCTTTAATTATACTTGTGTTGAGCAATGAGCTATTTAGACTGAAGTAATTACGGGTCATGTTTGCAATGTGTTGTGGAATTGTAACAGCTGAAACCAATATTATATCAGTATTCTGACATTAACCTGAGGGCCGCATTAAGTGAAGGTGGGGGCCGCATGTGGCCCCCGGGCCGCCAGTTGCCCACCCCTGTTCTGTAAGTAATGCCCATAGCGTTACACACCAGTGACAGACGCGATATTCAAGTGCAAATATTGCATATTTTAAATCAAGTTTAAATCATGTGTGGTCTTTGCCTGTGGTAAACAACATACAGCTGAGCAAAATCTCCTGCTGAACGGTGTGACAACCACATGTTCAGGTTCACAGGAACACACTGGCCACTCCCTGGCCCATTCTAACACTCATATTTCCAGCTGAGCCACTTTTTCCCCCAATAACTTTTACAGCAGCCACTGACTTTGTTATTAAACGAGGTCTGTATTTGCGTCATAATAATAATAATCCTAATTTAAATTGTCGTATCCTTATTAGTGACATTATGTTAGTTCAACAATAATAAAATAAATGTTACTTTGACTTACAGTGAAATATAGATGTACTGTAGAAATTATGAAATATTATATACTGTAGTCTGTATATCATTTTTGAGATAATCAGTTTATTCTTCAGCTCCATTAACCCATTCTGGACGGGAACCCCTTGTGGTGTTTAAGCATAATGTTATGCTATTGAAAAATAGCAGATCTACAAGCTCATAGTGCGGCACTGTAGATCTGCTATTTTTGAAAACCTTGGAAATGTGTGCAAATCTTGAATATATATTCTTAATATATCCCAGTAAACGCTTTTAACTCATATCTTTGCTTCTGGGAGCTCCGTGGAACAACATATGTTGAGATTTGGGGTCCAGGGCCAATTAGAGGTCCTTGATATGAAATCATTTGAGAGCCACTGACATAGAAAACATCAGACACTTCAGAAAGCTGTCATGATTTAGAAGACATTTTGTAGAATCTGTTCTCAGGTCTAAATGGGTTAAAAGCAATTAGACCTAAGAATGATACTGTTGGTACCCCATGGTTGAATGGCACCACTCCTACTCTTAGACAAGCCTGTAGGAAAGCAAGTTATGTCTTATATGGAATACTCAAGATTGTTTGAAGGCCTACCAAACATCATTAGAGACAGACATCCAAGACAGAATCAGATTTAATTAACGGAAAAATGCTTTGGATGCAGCAATACCAAAAACACCAATATCACAATATTTAAAATCTATATATATAAAATAAATGTTTCAAATGTTCACTCAGCATAGGGATTAGGGATGCTATGGTTCATGTGATTAATGAGATGCACTCTGGCTTTGAGGCTTTGTGCTTTAGCTTGTGTCTCTTGGTACAGAGCTGTTTCACTAAAGCTAGCTAAGCTAATCAAATCAATATCAAATCAAACTGGTTAAATGTTAAATAACCTAGAGATCAGCAAGAGAGTCACTACAATGTAGAGGCAGGCTCTTTCACTCCTGTTAATTAAATGTACAATTTAGGCATTTAGCAGACGCTCTTAATCCAGAGCGATTTACAGTATGCGAGAACAATACATTGTAATGCTGCTGCTCTTCAAACAAAACAACTAGATAAAGTGCCCCTCAGGGCACAGGTCTCCACCAGGGCAGGTGAGGTTGTGGCCTCCTGGTGGCGCTATAATAGGCCAATGTGAAAAGGGTGCCATTTCTTCTTACGCCTTGGATGGCAATTGGTTGATTTGAGGCATCAAAAATCCACCTGTTAGTGGCGCTATAACAGGCCAATGTGAAAAGGGTGGGATATATTCCTCAGCCTAGTAGAAAAGTCTGTGAAAGATTTCACGTAATTTGCATGCTGCAATCTGGAGGAGTAATATCAAAAAATGTATTTTACAAAAGTCGGCCTCCTGGTGGCGCTATAACAGGTCGTTCTGGACAATTTGGGGCAGAGGTTCATCGTTGGCATCCAGGGAGTGTGTGCAAAATTTGGCATCGACCGGGTTAACGGTGCCGGAGATTAGCTGTTAACGGACGGACGGACGGACACACACACACACACACACACTCACTCACTCACTCACTCACTCACTCACTCACTCACTCACTCACTCACACACACACACACACACACACACACACACACACAGAGTGCAAAACATACTCTCTCCCCATGTCTTCGGCCTGGTGGAGACAATAACACTTTCAGCTTGAATATCTATGGTAGATGCAGTCACAGGCTGTGCATGAGGATGCTTACACATGATACAAAAGTCCATATAGTGGTGCCAGTCCACGGGGGAGTAGTAAACTCGATAGTAATTTTGAAGGAACAAGAAAGTGGCCGCACACACTGATTGCCAAAGTGCCAATACTTTATTTAAGACACAGAGTACAAGAAACCAGTTGCAGTCACAGGCCCACAATAATATTGAGACATTTCTGTTATTGCGGTCGATGTCACAATTTCTCACAAACACAACATACCCATATATGGAGATTCTTCTGGCACGCGGGCAGTATATACTCTACCGTGTCACTTCAAGGTGTCATTTGGGGACTAGTCTCTTTTCAAAGGAAAAGAGGGCCTTGTTTTTCCTTTATTTGCTAATGGGTTCTCAGATTGCTTGGGGACAGAAAAGTAGCTTCTCCGCCCCCAAACAATCATTTTACACAACAGAATAGATGCCCATGGTTTATTCAGAATAAAGACGCTGGGCACTCTAGGCCGATTTTATTTAAACAGACGTCCCCAGGTGTCTTGGGCACCACAGGGGGTGATTATAAAGACGTCCTGGGCACACAATGTGTTAATTCATTCACTACTCCGTACTCACTTTAGGAAGTTCTACGCTTACTTGTAAACACATCATGCACTGCAAATTGTATTCATGTTTTGTTTTTGTGGACAATTGATGGTAGTTTACTACGCAGATATGGTTGCATGTTATATCTTGCTCACTCACAGAGATTTTGTGAATTTATTGATAAGTGCCTAAATTGTAATGTGAATTGTAGTGATTCAGTCAGCCGAGGTGTGTAGTTCACTGTGATTGGTCCACTTTTTGTAGCATTGTAGGGACAGAGCGACACATGCAGTACATACAGGGGACATGCATGCAGACCTCTTCTAGACCAGGGGTTCTCAACCCGTGGGTCGCGACCCCTCGGGGGGACGCCAAATTATTGTAGGGGGTCCCCAAATTATTTAAAAAAAAATAATAATTTTATTTTCACGATTTTTCAAAAATAGCAGACCTACAAGCTCGTAGCGCGCCACTCGGTGGCGCGCTATGAGCTTGTAGATCTGCTATTTTTCAATAGCTAAATTATAACAATGCTTAAAACACCAAAAGGGGTTCCCGCCCAAAATGGTTTAAGGTTATTGTAGCAATCAATTTATATTGGGGGTCGGGAGGGGGCGGGGCGGGGGTCCCGAGACATTGCCAAAGCATTTCCGGGGGTCCCCGGCCAAAAACGTTGAGAACCCCTGTTCTAGACGGCTGGCCCCTTTCGATGTCATGCCATAAAAAAACAAATGCAAACTACAAAATAACTGTTTAACTGAGTGGTACTGTTTGACTAGTATTTATCGCTCAAGATTATTCTTGTCGCTTAAAAGGTTATTTATTAACCCATTCAGGGCGGGAACCACTTTTAGTGGTTTACGCATTGTTTTATTCTTTAGCTATTGGAAAAATAGCAGATCTACAAGCTCATAGCGCGGCACCGAGCGCCACGCTACGAGCTTGTAGATCTGCTATTTTTGAAAATCGTGAAAATGTGGTGCAAATCTTTGAATATTTGCTTTCACAACGAACGTTTTTAACTCAAATCTTTGCTTCTGGGGGGGGGATCCCTGGAACAACATATTTTCAGATGGGGGTCTGTGGCCAATTACATATACTATTTGGGGTCCTTGACATGAAAAAAATAGAAACATAGGTTTTTCAGAAGACATTTTGTAGAATGGAGCTCAGGTTAACATGCCCCCTCGTATCCCACCAGGTGCCTGAGATCATCAGTACACTGAGGCAGGCGGGGAAGAGCTCAGCGCGCAGCGATGATGACATCACCACTGTGCCCAGCAAGCCTTCAGCCACCGCTTCCTCTGAAAGATGCCTCAGCTCCTCGTCTCTTCCCTCGACAACCACAACCTCCAAGGCACCCTCCGCCACCAGCCCACCATTGTCTCCGACCTGTCTCACCTTTGCCAAGAAGTTTGAGGTTCTGTTCTGTGGCCGCGTCAGCGTCCCGCACAAAAAAGCCCCGCCCGCTCTGATAGACGAGTGCATCGAGAAGTTTGCCCAGTCACTGGGCTCCGGAGCGGGCGCCAAAGGAGAAAATCCCGGGGGATTTGCCGGAGGGCTGAAGAGGGCGTTGGCCTTCCAGTCCAACGGTTTGGGGAACGGTGGGATTGGTCATGGGGGTAAGGACAGCCCCTCCAGTGGGAGACATCCGGTGCTGTTCAAACGAGACCCCAGCTTCCCCTCTCTGCAAGCCTTGGATGAGAATGGACTGTCACCACAGATCACGCGCAGCAGCAGCAGTGCAGCTCTCACACACTCCCACACTGCTGGAGTGCTGCCCACCAGCCTGCGGGACAACAGGACAATGCTGTTCATGGTAGGGATGCAAGACATGCATATTTCTAATGAAATACAGCGAAAACGCTGGATGAATGAGTGAAGTACACCACCACACTGGACAGCAACTCTACTGGGCCAGATTCAGAGTTCCAAATTGCTAATAAAAATAACACCCCAAACACAATCTGATTCTATTGCATCAGGCCAAAGTCACAAATTATGTTTCTTCTCTCTTTATAGATTGGGCCTAGTGATCATAAACTGATATTGCATTTGCAGTTACCAGGTCACAAGAGCAACAACTCTGATTGCTACGTTTCATCCTATCTGTGTGGGGGGGGGACCAGTGTTTTCCAATGTAGAAAAAGAACTCGAGTCACTTCCTGACTTGCCTACGTAATAGAAATGTGAGTCAAATAGGACCCTGGACAGGCCTATTCATACTCCAGTTTTAGGTGATAAGGTGACCACCGAACGGTGGTTAGTAAAAACAAGAGAGATGTGTTTGGGTGAGTCGCTTACCACCGCGGCCTGACGTCATGTTGTAGTCTTCGGGTGGTCACCTTATCACCTATAACTGGAATATGCCTTCCTTGAGTAGTACATAGCGAATCAGTCTTTATTCCAGGCTCCTAATAATGGCCAATAGGACAATTGGGGTAAAGTTTGTAAACTCGAGCTGTTGAGGTTGTCTGACAGTCTGACTTTGCTCCAAATATGCCACGATGAGGGCAACGGATCCTTGATCTTCAGCTATGGAATATGTCTGCACATATCTAACATTACAGGTTGTTCCACCACCGACAGAGAGAGACAGTTTAAAATATCGTAGTTTAGGAACTAACACTGTGGCAGCAGCACTGACAGCGAGCGGAAGTGCCATGAATCAGGTGAGCTTAACCCATTCTGGGCGGGAACCCCTTTTGGTGTTTTAAACATTACGTTATAATTTAGCTATTGAAAAATAGCAGATCTACAAGCTCATAGCGCGCCACCGAGTGGCGCGCTACGAGCTTGTAGGTCTGCTATTTTTGAAAAATCGTGAAAATATTTATTTCATAAAACTGGAGGATTTAGAATATTTTTTTTTTAATTTCGAGGTCAGGCCTAAATGGGTTAAGTAGGGCGCCAATTTGGTCAGCTGCTTGACCCGTCACACATACAGTACAGTACATACATACAGTACATCGCCCACATACTGTACTGCTGCTGCATATGCATATTATAAACTCCTCCAGTGTGTCGGCCTGAACCAGCTCGCAGGCTACAGTATGCACATCATTCCCATAAGTAGTCTGAAGAGAGCATAATCTGCACACATAATCACGGACAGACCGTGATAAGGCAGGATCTGCACACAAACATGGACAGACAGTGAGAACATTCTTCTGCACACGCAATCATGGACAGACGGTGAGGAATGATGTATGATCTCTTCGCACGTAAGCACGGTAGTAACACAGTAGGCACTTTCATCACCCTGGCGTCCCCATTTTGGGCATGTCATTATAGTGTCGCGCATTGTGAGCTTGTATATCGTCTAATTGTCGCTATTTGTCATACGACAAAGTATATAGGGCTTCACTTTATTTTATCATTTTATCGTCTACTCAGTCTTATGTGAACATCGCAGACAGTTTTTAAGTTGCTTGATTCAGTATTTAGATATTTGATATTCATTTTAGCTGCCCCGCCCCCATCCTATACAAACCCATTGTAAATTCAAACTATTTTTAAGATAGATTCATCGAAAATACCCGACCTTTTTTCTGGTGACTGATCGTGTCCTTCCAATACGTGAGGGGGGCCAGGGGGCCATGGTTTTTCATTTACTGTTTTTATTTATTTTTAATCTTCTTCTTCTTCTTTTGTGTATCATCCTCAAATTATTTTTAATATTACTCTTACTATTACTATACTGTTGCCACACAACACCGTTGTACCACAAAGTAAATCTCGCAGAACGTGCACAGTGCACACATCAATATACATTGCCTGCCAATTGTCAACAATACCATCACTGGTTGGTTTATTGTGTTTTCAGAACGTCGTTGTTTAATGGTTGCCAGTCATTCAATACTCATCTCATGCTGATACTGATAGTATGCTAATGGATGTGTGAAAGTGGAACCTCCAGTAATGAGGTGTCCTCCCAATGGAAGAACAACTATGAAGAGAGCTACCTCTAATGTTAAAATAAAAGACTATTGTGACTGACTTAAAAAAACATAATTTTCAAAGTTTTCAACTGGGAAAGTTTCAAGCATGCAAGTAGAAAGTAAAAAATACATTAAAATAAACAGTAATGCAAAATGTAGGCCTACGATATATTTTGGGGGGCAAGTGGCCATGAGCTGAGGGCAAGTGGAACATGACCTTTACTTGCCCGACGGGCAAGTGCCTCTGAGACCTTAGTGTCAACCTTTGTATATACAGTTAATATGTGCATGTGTGTTTGTGTGTGTGTGTTAGGTTGCACACAGGTGGTGAAAAACAACCATGCTGTTTTCGTGCTCAGACGCACCCAGCCAGCCACCCAGGCAGGCAGGCGCCCACACACATACTCAATTAAGGAAGTGGTTGCACCACTTAATAAATAAGAACAGTAAATGAAAAAGCACCCCCCCCCCCCCCCACGTATTGGAAGGACACTATCAGTCACCATAAAAAAGGTTAGGTTAGGAAGGGGACGGGGCAGCTAAAATGAATATCTAATTACTGAATCAAGTAACTTAAAAACCGCCTGGGGTGTTCACATAAGCCTGAGTAGATGATAAAATGACCAATAGTTTTTTTTAAAGTAAAATATCCCTTTAAGCCAAAAATAAACCCTCCACCTGAAGATGGCAGCAGCACTGGCAGCAGCACTGGCTGATAATTATTGATTTTGGCCAACCTTGTTCAATTTGGAATTGGCCTTGGCAACAGAGATGGAATTGGAAAGGAGAGACGGGGAAGTGGAAGGAGACACGGACAGGAATGAAAGTCACAGTATGTTTGTGCTTGCTCTGCGCGTTGTTTTAACAAGGTGAGGGATGTTCGTTCTATCAGCATGTGTAGTTCTGCTGGTTGATAGTTGAGCCTAATTCATATTTATGTTAACATTCTTGTCATTTTTCTTATGAATTAGGCCACAGCAGAGCTCAGCTCAGCTCAATTTGTCAGAATATGTCATGTGGGCAGTTTTTGATAGAAAGAGATTAAGCATGCCCCCCACCCGGCTAAGTAACTTATTTCAAGTAAGTAAATAAGTACGTAAAATGTATTTATAAAGCACCTTTCATAACAAAGTGCTGTACAGTGAACAACAATATAAAACAAGGCACACAGGAGCAATAACACAACGAGAAATAAAAGCAGAAACATTGACAACATTGAAAAAGGTCAGATAAAAAATTTGCAAGACAAAATGTAACCTAAATAAATGTGTGTTTTTAACAAGATCTTAAAACCATCAACAGACTCTGCGTTTTTAATCGTTAAGGGTAGGCCAGAGGACCTGTCACCTGAGAGAGAGAGAGAGAGAGAGAGAGAGAGAGGGAGAGAGAGAGAAGTAAAGGCTGATCATCAGATCTGGCAATCCTATTTAATCCTAAGTGTATTGGGGCCACCCTGGTGTCAGCTACCATGCAGTAATTACCACACCACAACTAGCCTCGGAAACCCACCACAACTAACCTGTGTGTGTGTGTGTGTGTGTGTGTGTGTGTGTGTGTGTCTCGAATGTTTATTTTCATGTTTCTTTGTTCTTTATGCTAGGACTTGGCTGTTTGCTGCTGTACTGCAAAAGTCTGAATTATGCAATTGGGTTCCTCGACAAGCATGACGTATGTTGATTGAATATGTGTTGACGCAACTCCGCCATCCGTACATCAGAAGTGTTTTATCTAGTAGGATAAAGATAGGGTTGAGGTGAAGGACCGTTTCACTGAGTCATAACTAACACACAGCTGGGTGTAACGGCTTTAGAGGCACATTGGTTCCTTACACACCACTTTGTTCATTGACAAGAGGACTTTGAAGTGCAGTGCAACTTGAGGTCGCACAGATTTATCACAAGGACACATTCTATAGGTGAGGTCAACTGCAAACATAGTTACTGTACAGCAGGGGTGCCCACACTTTTTTGACTTGAGAGCTACTTTCAAAATTACCAGCTGAACAAGATCTACCCACCAAAATAATGTATTATACCATCGCTGAAAATAGTTTAAATATGTACCTGAGGGGGCTTTGGAATAGCGGAGTTGGCGTTACATATAAGACAAATGCATTTGAATGGGAAATAGAGGGGGGGAAATGGAATAGGTAGGTACTTTTTGTATTTAATTTGTAATGCCACCACAGCAACACTCATCAAGCAATCAAGTCACCTTCATTCTTTTTTTAAATATTTATAATATTATAGGGGCATGTCGTGTGATCTACCTTTTGGGCACCCCTGCTGTACAGTGTACACTGAGGCACACAGCAGACCCACCTCCCTCCCCCTGGCCAGTGGCCACCCATTTGACTCAGCATGTACTATGCTGCTGACTGCTGGTCAAAATGACATAATTTCCGCTACTGTCCCTGACCTTGTGTTTGACCCTATTGACCCCCCGCCTGGTAACGCCACCCTTCCTGTTCTCCTTCCAGAGCAGGAAGTTGTCAGCGTTGGTACAGGAAGCAGGGGGTATCTATTTTTCAGCAGACACGGTTGTATTATTAATAACAACCACATCCTGCTGGTGCCATCATGACACACACCATGACCTCATCATCATGACCTCACGACTGAGCAGTGAGCACTCATTCCCAGCCACAGTTTAAAAAAACATGTTTTTAAGTCCCTGGAATTAAACCCTAATGAAGAATTTGGTATTTGACGTTGTGGGTCAAAAGAGCGTGAGGTTGAACTTGACCTCACAGAAGAGATACTCTGAGACTTTGAAGACTTGTGATTTAAACATGTTCTCCTTTACGTAAATCGGGGTTGCCCATAAAGTGGAGTGTGTGTGTGTGTGTGTGTGTGTGTGCGTCATTTTGAATTTATTTTCAATTACATTTTAGATCAATCCGAAAATACTGCCTTTTTTTCCCTTCACAGCAGCGTCTCACTCACTCTATTGCTCACTATGTGTTTTAGGTGGGGAGGTCTCAGATCTTCCTGGTTAGCCCAGACACTAAGAAGGTTGCCATCGAGAAGAGCTTCAGAGAAATCTCCTTCTGCTCACAGGTATGTACTGCACTGGGTTAGGCTTAGTGTGAGTGGTGGCTCATGGGTAGAGTGTCCGGGTGGGAACCGCAAGGTTGCCAGTTCGAACCCGGGCTCCCCCAGAGTTGGTGTCGAAGTGTCCTTGAGCAAGACACTGAACCCCTAATTGCTCCCGATGTGCAGGTTGGTGCCTTGCATGGTTTCCTCTGTCATCGGTGTATGAATGCGTGTGCGAAAGGGTGAACGTAATGCACAATCTACAGTATGTAAAGCGACCTTGGATAAAGGCACTATATAAATGCACCATTTACTGTATGGTTTAACACTCAATACTAATTACACTGCCTGGACCTTTTCTCCGTAGGGTATCTGTCACGTGGATCACTTTGGCTTCATTTGCAGGGAGACGGTGGACGGAGGGAGCTGCCACTTTGTCTGCTACATCTTCCAGTGTACAGATGAATCACTGGTAAGATGGGGAAGCAGAGTGTACATGCAGGCCTTGAGAAGAATGCTGCCATTGTAGCTCTGAGAGGAACACGCAGTGATGGCAGAATTAATTGATATGGACTGGAAAGTAGACTATACGGAAATGCTGATTACAGCACAGTAAAATACGCTGTGTTCATTTATCCTTTTGTAACCAAATGGATCCCTAACTCTGTTGAGTTATAGGTGCTATATAGACTACATTGAGCTGCTACAGTAGATGTCACACTCCACATCACACCACCTCTTTGACTTAAGGCTTAGTTATTTCCCTGAGTTGTGTCTATAAGGCAGTAGCCATGCAGTTATATACTCCAAATGTCTGTTTAGGGAAAGAAAGGACCTTCCCCAACGGAAATGGAAGCTGTGGTGATAATGGCCGATATGAGCTGACAGTTGTAAACACAACTGGACCTGAAATGTTTAAAAATATATATATATATATATATAAATAAACCGTAATTGTTTATTTGGGGAATAGGGATACTTTTATTCCACACCCTTTTAAAAGCTCTGTGGATGTTTTGTTTTCTTTTTATTATCCGTCTAGTCGTCTACATACCGTATAAATGTTATCAATATCCCGTATGAATCTCAGTTGACACACATGCACATATACATCGATAGATATGTACAAAATCTGTCCATGCATATGCATTTCGTGGCAATAAAAAAACATATCAATCACCCATCAATGAACACTGATTACTGTGTGGGTACTGTGCTTCCACACAGGTGGATGAGATTATGCTGACTTTGAAGCAGGCGTTTTCTGTGGCGGCTCTCCTGCGGAGCGAGAGGACCCAGAGCCAGCAGTGCGACAGCTGCCCCATGCAGCAGCTACACAGACTGTGTGAGGGCATCGAAGGTAGGAACACAATGCACTGAATACGGGCCCGTGCCCCGTAACCTCGCGTCACCAGACTTAGCACCTCGGAGGAAAGCCTGCTCTGTGTTCCAAAATCACCCATGTGATACGGTCTAGGCGTGGTCTAGGCCAGGGGTTCTCAACGTTTTTGGCTGGGGACCCCCGGGAATGCTTTGGCTGTGTCTCGCGACCCCCACCCTGCCCCGTCCCCCTCCTCACCCCCAATACAAATTGACCGCTACAATAACCTTAATAATAGCAAAAATACATCATAAATAAATACTGAAACCAGATATAATCATTAAGGAAAGTTTATGCATGCACTATGTGTACTATGTAAACTCTTAATCTTTCAGCCATTCAGTTGCAATTTTTTTTTGGGGACCCCCCCCCCCAAAATAATTTGGCGACACCCCCGGGGGGTCGCGACCCACGGGTTGAGAACCCCTGGTCTAGGCCAAAAGAAAAAGGTTCCGGTAAGGTGTTTCAGATTTTCCGGCGTTGCTTTATTTTGACCCCCCTCCCCCCCCCCCCCCCCTGGTTGTTTTTAGTCTCGCCAGTCGCTACGAGTTCTAATAAAATATGGATATACCAAACACACTATTCCAAGAAGTACTTATTGGGCAGGCCCCAAGATTATGATGGCCTTGATCGCAGCAAATTATTTTCCGCTCCTGACCGTATCAGAAACCTGAAAATGGTATGCTATATCCAATACTTTTGAATCCACAGCCACTAACCTTTAAAATATTATATTATTATTATTTTAAAAAATTAAATAAAAAAATGAACAGATCTACATGATATGCTCACAGCGTGACTCGTTGTGATCTTGGAGATCGGCTATTTTTGCTACTGTTGTGTCACACTGTAGGTGCCATTAGTTTACCCAAAAAAAGAAAGAAAATAGTTGAAATATGGAGATAAGAGGTGGTGAAGCTGATGGCAACAATATGAAATACAGTTGGAGGCCATCGATATTGTCCTTTTCTTTTTGCTGAGGTTTGCGTGATCTGCGCAAAAGGACAGTTAACCCATTTTGGGTGGGAACCCCTTTTGGTGTTTTAAACATTGTTATAATTTAGCTATTGAAAAATAGCAGATCTACAAGCTCATAGCGCGCCACCGAGTGGCGCGCTACGAGCTTGTAGGTCTGCTATTTTTGAAAAAACGTGAAAATATTTATTTCAGAAAACTGGAGGATTTAGAAGGATTTTTTAATGGGTCAAATGATAAGGGACAATATCGGTGGCACCCAACTGTAACGGCGGTGCATTATTTAGCTTTTCCCTGTGGAACGTGCCTCTATTGACTTTGTTTGGCAAGGATAATCAAATGATTTGGTTCATGTCATATTGTCATTAATGTAATTTATAAGTATGTAGTTGTGTGGCTAATGTTATGTGTAGTTGCTCTTTGCCACCCAGTACTTTCTAGAAAGTCGTGCGAAGTAAACAAGCCTGTTGGTCACCATCATGTGTTGTCACAGTTCCATATCTAACGGGTATTATTTCATGTGTGTGTACTATTTTAAGGTCTTCACCCAGCTAAGACTAAGTTGGAGCTTCAGAAACACTTGGCCTCACTGGACAACCAGGAGCAAGCTTCAGTATTTGAGAACACAATGGTAATGTGTGTGTGTGCATGTGGTGTGTGTGTGTGTGTGTGTGTGTGTGTGTGTTCTTGTATTCTATTACTTCATCAATAGGCTTGTTACAATTATTACATAATCGCCTAATCACAATCATTTTTTACATAATCGTCAATCATTTCCAAAAAAATCTTCATATATTTTCCAAACATTTTCAAAGCGACACGTTTTGAGCTTGTAGTTCTGCCATTTCCACTATTAATGTTATTGGTCATCTACGTATGTACAGACAGACGTACAGAGACATGGTGCATTCATATAGATAGATGAAGAGCAGACACGTCGCCATGGGACGTGCGTTCCGCCAGAGAGTTGGAACCTTTTACTGCTGGCGAGCGCTGAATGCGTTGTTGTCTGTTGTGTACAGTTGGAGGCCATCGATATTGTCCTTTTCTTTTTGCTGAGGTTTGCATGATCTGCGCAAAAGGACAGTTAACCCATTTTGGGCGGGAACCCCTTTTGGTGTTTTAAACATTGTTATAATTTAGCTATTGAAAAATAGCAGATCTACAAGCTCATAGCGCGCCACCGAGTGGCGCGCTACGAGCTTGTAGGTCTGCTATTTTTGAAAAATCGTGAAAATATTTATTTCAGAAAACTGGAGGATTTAGAAGGATTTTTAAAAGTTTTGAGGTCAGGCCTAAATGGGTCAAATGATAAGGGACAATATCGGTGGCACCCAACTGTAGGTGACTCAGGGTTTCACCTAAGTTCCAGAAAGCACTAAATATTATTGCATCATGCCTGTTTTTGCATAGGCGTGGAAATGGTGGAAACTATTCCCATAAACACTTGAACCCTAGAATCCCTATGGGCATGTCGTATTATGTGGAAAACATTGAAGATCTACAACCTCAAAACGAATTGCCTTCAGTTTCAAGTTCAACACGTTTTTTCAACACTATTTTCGGTGAAGAGATTTGGTGTAGAGGCAAAATGAGGGGATCAACTATAGACCCCTGGGGGATACCAAACAATAAAGTTTATAGGCTTTAAGTCTGTGATTAAACTCGGTAGTTATAGACCATTATGAAACTATTGTGTGCATTGTAATTGTGGTCCAAATGCTTCCTTTGGAGAGGTTAGGGGAGTAACCCTAACGCTTTGGTCAGTAAGCTTACTAACCAAAGCGTATGTATTCTGGTGTTTTTTTTTTGTGAAACCAATTAGAAACGGTGCATGTAACCACGTTTCTCCAAATTCCTCCTTAACCAAAGTACTCGCAGTGTCCTGGTTTCTTGTATGCGTGTAAACGTACTGAATCCTAAAGAACTGGACATTGTGTTGGTCCCTACTCTACACTAGCATTCGCTGCAAGTCCTTTAACCCATTCAGGCCTGACGTCGAAATTTAAAAAAAAAAGTTTTCTAAATCATGACAATTTTCGGAAAGATTTGAGGCACATTTTAACGATTTTTCAAAAATAGCAGACCTACAAATTCATAGCGCGCCACTCGGTGGCGCGCTATGAGCTTGTAGATCTGCTACAAGCACCCGGGGGGTGCCATTCATGCAGAGAATCAAACCTGTCGGTCCACAAGTCTAACTCACTGCATCATGAACGAATCACAAGTTCTTCATATACTGTAGGATTCACAATGACACGCATGCCGTTCTTTCAAGAGTGCATGCATATTTTTACCATTCTTGGTGTTCCAAATGCCAGTACGCTCTCTTAACATACTGTTTGTTTATACTGGAGACTGCACTACACAACTCTCTTGCTGTCTGTGGTCTACAACAGGGTCTCCCGGCAAAAAAAAACATTTCTTCAGATGCTATAATTTGATCAGTCTGGTCTTAATATTATTATTCCAGTGAATGTTGCTTGCTTGTTGCTGTTTTACATTCCATTATTCTGAGTATGGCTGTCCATGTGACTACTGTTTGAGTATGTGCTGTACAGAACTAAATGTAAACCCTTCCTGCATACGGTTAGGGGTCCATCTGCTGGTGATAGACCTGAACTACAGTAGCAGGACTACTGTTGAATCAGTCTTGAAGCACACACACACTGGGTACTATTTACCCAGTGTGTGTCACATTTCTTGTGACACCGTTTTGATTCAACTCTGCAGCCTATTGTGTAGGTATGTTTGTCCAACATACTTAAGCTGTTCATTTACTACTAGCTTGGGAGCAAACAATTTATCAAATTTCAGAACGTTTGTTGGAATATTTTTTTATTTTTTATTTTTTCCTCTAACTACTGAAATTTATAAACCATCCACTGCATGGATTGGATTGTACCAATTCCTCCGCCAGTATTTTTTCAATGACCAATATAGACTATAGAGCGTCGCAGTCCCGCCCTCGACGAGTGGCCCAGAAGAGAATGTCCCATTCATTTTTTTCCCATAGACGTTTCAGAAAGTATTTATTTAAAGACCTTTTAAGCGTCGGACAAAGCCAACTCGGCTGCTGACAAATCATGACAATAAACGGGCCATAAATAAATGGGCCGAACAAATAATTAGAAGGGAAAAAAGGGTAGGGTACAACACTTTTTTTTGTTGTTTTTCTTCTTTCTAATTATTTGTTCGGCCCAAACAATTGTGTTTATTGTCATGAATTGTCAGCAGCCGAGTTGGATTTGTCTTTAATGTCTTTAAACAAAGGTCTTTAAATGGGAAAAATGTATGGGAGATTCGTCGTCGTCATGAAAGGGGGCGGGACTGCGACGCTCTATATTGAAACGCATAAATAATAAATATTATTACACTAGCATTGGGAACTGTGAAAGGACATTATTAAAACATACTTGACACCGTATGATGTTACAGAGGGCTTGCCCTAAGAACGACCAGGAGGAGAATGAGCTGGTGATGGCCAGTCTGAGGAGCCTGTACGAGGACCGACAGAAGAACCACCAGCACACACAGCATGCAGACAGCAAACAGCCGGTACAGTTCCCGTTCACATCAGTGTTGATTTTTACAGCAAATTTGAGTTTTAGTCATAGTCTTTTGAATAGTTTTAATTTAGTTTTAGTCACATTTTAGTCACCTGGAATGTTTTTTTCATTGCTGTTGTCCTATTCCTCCATTTCGGAGCAATGTTTCTCAAAGCAAAGGCCGGGTAAATGTACTTGTGTAGGCTTATTGGTTGCCAGGGGAAACACCAAATGTCTCTTGGAAAAGGTTTGGGAAACTTGACCTTCTATTTTGCCTTTTTCCTTACGTGCGTGTGCGCGCACACACACACACAAACACACACTGTCTCTCTGTACATAGGTGTGTGAGGAGGCGATCCCAGCCCCAGTAGATATACAACAGCAGAGCAGCAGTCGACAGCGCCTGGAACAGTTCAAGACCAGAGCCAAGCGCTCCCTAACTGAGTCACTAGAGGGAATCTGGAAGGTAAGGTGCACACACTCTGCCTCCGAGTTGGTTGCATACGTGCATGTCAAGGAACTTGGGGTCCTTCAGGCATCTGCATGAGTTGCCATGCGTCTTCTTTGCGTGTGCATGCTGTACCTTTTATAGCTCCCGTAAACCTTTGCTGGCTGTGCTTCATTGGTTTGTTATGCTCTTTTGTGTTACTCAGGAAGCTAAATAATTATGTCCTACTTGGAAGGAAGATGTCTCACTTGCGTTACATTTTCCATTCAGAAAGATAAATGTTTTCACTTACATACTGGACGTCGTTTAGAAGAAGTAGAAGATAAGAAAACCTTACTTTTATTAGAAGAAACCTTTTCACTAACTTGAAGGAAATGTTTTCTCTATTAGTTACACAGCTTCAGTAACTATGAAAATGAACAGAACAAAAAAGTTTGTTATCATGCCATAAAACCGTGTGTGTGTGTGTGTGTGTGTGTGTGTGTGTGTGTGTGTGTGTGTGTGTGTGTGTGTGTGTGTGTGTGTGTGTGTGTGTGTGTGTGTGTGTGTGTGTGTGTGTGTGTGTGTGTGTGTGTGTGTGTGTGTGTGTGTGTGTGTGTGTGTCTGCGTATAGAGCAGTAACAAGTCCAGGGTACCCAGGGAGAACAGTGATGGAGGTGACAGCTTCTCCTCCAGTTCCACTCTCAACAGCAGCCACCAACCCTCACCAGAAGACTCCCTGTCTGTATCCTCCACACTACGGCCTACCAGCCCACTCAGGTACGTGTTTACCTTTACAAGTACCTTTATTGTCTTGTCTTGTATTGTATGCTGCAGGGCGGGTCCTTGGGGTCCAAGACAAATTTCTCCTTCGGGAGACAAAAATTAAGAAACCTTGAACCTTTACACAAAGGAGGTAATATAGCATGCACATCTACTCTAGCCCAGGTGCTGGACAAATGGCAGTACAAGAGGAAGAAATAGAATCAATAAACCAGTGGAGCTGAGCTTTTCCTACCAGTGTTGCGGACTCTATTTCTTCCACGTGCTTACACACACACACACACACACACATTTTAATTTTTTTTGTCCACATAAGAGATGCAATACCAAGGACACAAATAGTAGTACAGAATGCAATAAGCAAATCCTGGACAAATACCCACACACCCTTTAGGGGTACAAGTAACGGCATCTTTGCCATATTTGGCAGCTACCGATAGTAGAAGAGATTGCACAGAATTTTGCAAGCCGTTTAGCTGCTTTTTTGGCATCCCAAGTTGTTGGAAGCCTCTTACAACCAAACTATGTACATTGTCCTAGGCTGCCGAAGATAAACACAAGTAGATTGCACCTGTAGCCTAGCTCTATGATGGTCTGGAGGAGCGGCTGGTATTTAATGACTTTGGTCATAAAGGCTTCCTCTAAGCTTGAATCAAAGGTGCAGGCCATGTCAAGAATGAAAACTGATCTGTTCTCTTCATTGACAACAAAACATCTGGTGTGTTAGCAGAGAGATGTGCAAACATTTCAGGATTTTCAGTACAGAGTTGAAACATGGAAGGTTTGACACAGGAATGTTTGTACATTCTCACAGACAGTGTAAAATGTTTAGATATGTCCTTTTTTTTTTTATAAATCAACTATTCTGTCGTGGTGTGCTATGTAAAGCCCTTTAAACTGCATCCTATTAGCACCTTATTACATTAACAATGGTAATAACAACGGGTGTACACTACACACACACACACATGTACATGTTGAAACCATTCTCACTAGCCTTGGTTAAACTAAACATTTCAACGCAAGGTGATTTTAAGAGAGTACAATAAAATAAATTAGTAAACAGAAAAACAGAAAACCAAGTTATAAAATAAATGACATTACAGAAAATTATGAAAAAGGCAAAAAGGGTTTTCATAGCTGTGAGTTAAAAAACTTTCAGTTTTATGGGAGTTTGTTCCAGATATGTTCCATGAAAAGCAAAAGCTGCAAATCCATGTTTAGTTCTAATTCTAGGGACCTGTCCCAGATGACCTGAGAGGACCTGAGAGGTTTTCTGCTCTTGTGCAATCACAAACCATCCAGGTTTGTGATTGCACAAGAGCAGAAAAGTATTTTTGCCCTAAACCATTTAACCCATTTTGGGTGGGAACCCCTTTTGGTGTTTCAAGCATTCTGTTATACTTTAGCTATTGAAAAATAGCAGATCTACAAGCTCATAGCGCGCCACCGAGTGGCTATGAACTTGTAGGTCTGCTATTTTTGAAAAATCGTAAAAATGCGGCACAAATCTTTGAATAGGTATATATTTTTTCAGTGGCCTTACACTTTGCTGAAGCACAACATAGTGTCTCCTCCCTGAGATACATTGGCATAGAACATGTTAAAACTCCAAGAAGGGGAGGTAACATTGATAACCTCTTATTAAGAAGAGAAAGTTACCACATTCATACTCTTCAAACCATGATGCCGAGGGGCTTAAACCAGGAAGATGAAATTAGACACTTTCTGTAGAAAACTATTTTTTGTTTGCTTGGAGTGAAGCTCTACTTCTCCAACTGACTTTTAAGTTAAAAAGTAAAAATATGGTTCTAAAATATATTTTTCTAAAAAATATATTTTTCTAAGCTTTAAAAGGTGGCCTCCTGCGTTGAACAAATCCAACCTGGTACATATGTTGTTGCATGTATTTCTTGCCGTAGTTTCCTTTGTTGTTTATCATGATTGTTCTACATAATTTTCTTGTTTCACACACAAGGAAAAACATTGGAAATGTAAAAGCCCACAGACCTAGTAGGATTTGTGAGATCTTTATTTGATGTATTGGTGAAATGAGTATAAATATACATGTATGTTTTTTAAAATGGTTTTAAATTGTTTTTAATTGGTGCACTAAAGTGTCTGAACAGTTTTCTTTTACATCAATGTCTGGGTCCCCACCCACTCACTCAGGGGTGACGTGTCACACCTGTAGTGATGGGAGGGGCACCAAAATGTGGTGTTCTGATTGGTTAATGGGGGCACTCCCTGAATATAAAAGTACAAACTTTTGTGTATGTTCACATGACCTGATGAAGATCAAATAGATTGAAACGCGGGCTCCATCCAATACCTACTGAAGTTTCTTTAGCCCAGCACCCAGCCTGTTGATGTGCGTGTTCTACATCCGCTCTATATATTTTTTCAGAGCCAACATTTTTTTTATTTCGACGTCTGGCCTAAATGGGGTAATACCTTTTAAACTAACAGTATTGTTTTCAAATCAGTACTTTGACATTTATATGATCTGATGAGTTTCCCCTGCAGGATCAATACTAATCTGAGTTCCCAGAAGTTTTATTTTTCGCCACAGATCTAGCTAAGTGGCAGATGTGGACATGCAGGCGGGAATTAGCCTCGCATTTGAGTCCAATCTGCCAAATGACTTGGCGAGATGGTCTAGATCGCATTCTGTTCAGAATCGGTTGTAGACAAGTGCGGACATAATCGGACAAATCAAAGCACATTCGCTGGAAAGACATCATGAAACCATCACCTGTTAGCCCTGTTACAATCAGCAGATTATAGGAAGGAACATAATGTCCTTCCTATAATGTCAAGTATGATAGCAGCCGCTGTTTTTGTATCTACTAGTACTTAGTGCCAGAGAAAGATCAAGCAGCTCAATGTTTATGCCGTGAACCCAGGTTGGCACAATGCAATAAATCCAATACTGCAAAAGTTGGGGGAAATGGGATAATGTCATTTATTTAAATACAAGTCAAGTCACCACATCTAACTTGACGTTTTTAATTATTTTAATGCAATTTCCAATCCATTCTATTGGTCTGCCAACTGCCAAGCAGTCAAGTTGAATTGTGAGCTTGTAGTGTGGCTATTTTCTCTGCATGACATGACCACCCATGATCCTCCTCCCGCTCATCTCTTTCTGCCACAGGTGCCACAACTCCACAGGGGACCTGAAAGGCCTCGACACCTCTCTACCCCTCTCCCCTTCCTCCCCTTCCCTCAGTTCCCTCAGTCCGTCTCGCGATGCCCAGTCACAGGGCTTCCGTCGGCGCGCCAGCACTTACAGCCACCCACCCACCCCCTCCTCGACCACGGACTCCCCGCCACGGATGCACTGTCAGACCCCACAGGACCCCACAGCGGCCACCAAGCCCAAGCTGGTGCGACACTACTCCGTCAGCACTGATACGCCACACCAGAGCAAGTAAGGAGACTTTGTGTTTGGGTCACTGATGTTTGAAAATGCAAAATTCAAAATGCAAATTATATATAAACAAAAAGTCGAATCATATGAAAATTGAGTAACGGCTCTTTTTAAGTTATTTACCCATTTTTAATTAAGCATTGGAACGTTTTTTATTTAACCGTTTTTATAAAAACTACTATTCAATTCCACCGTGGTGCATCCGGCGGGCGGGGAGCATGATATTTGTCACTACATGTATTCCTATGGGCTGGGACGGCACCTGTCAGCAGGGAGTGTTGGGCGGGAGGAGTAGGACTAAGGCCTTACGTCCTCCCGGTGGAGACTCCTCACTGGCAGGGCAGGTGAGGTGAATCAGTAGGATGCAACAGCAGTGACAGCACGGAAATGTGTGTGGGGTGGAATTCATTGGAATAACAACTACAGTACATTGGGGAGAAAAAAGGGCTATAAAATGATTGGCTACTCTAAATAAGATAAAACTAAACTAGATACAATAAGAAATTAAGTGAATGCTTTACATCTAAAATCATGTATTTGTTAGTATATTACTATTAGCCATTCTATGGTATAATTTGAGAAAAGTGAAGTCAGCCTTGTAACGGTGATTGTGGTTGGACACCTTTGTAACGTTTCGTATTGGAGGGCTTTGCAATGGGGGATTCTGATTAAATGGCTTTGTACGGGACAATGGTCAACAGACTGATTAAATGTCTTTGTACGGGACAATGGTCAACAGACTGATTAAATGGCTTTGTACGGGACAATGGTCAACAGACTGATTAAATGTCTTTGTACGGGACAATGGTCAACAGACTGATTAAATGTCTTTGTACGGGACAATGGTCAACAGACTGATTAAATGGCTTTGTACGGGACAATGGTCAACAGACTGATTAAATGTCTTTGTACGGGACAATGGTCAACAGACTGATTAAATGTCTTTGTACGGGACAATGGTCAACAGACTGATTAAATGTCTTTGTACGGGACAATGGTCAACAGACTGATTAAATGTCTTTGTACGGGACAATGGTCAACAGACTGATTAAATGGCTTTGTACGGGACAATGGTCAACAGACTGATTAAATGTCTTTGTACGGGACAATGGTCAACAGACTGCTTTGTAATGAATATTCTGATTACACAGCTTTGTAGCGGCCATTCAATTGGGGATTCTGACTGGACGATTTGAATTGGTTTGCTTTATAATGATGATACCAAATCAATGGCATTGTAACAGTGATTCTGCCTGCATGGTTTAGAATACTCTCAAAGGTGCATTCAAGAAATCTTCAAATGCACCTTTTATCCTCTTTGTTTTTCTCTTTGTCGTTTTAATCTCATTTGGTTTCTTTGTTAAAGTATCATACCAATCTAAATTTGACTCATAAGTGAATCCAGTGTATAATTTAGTAGATCTCAGACTAGAGACTATTTGAATGCCTTCACTCACATGTTCATGTTGAAACTTGAGACTTTTTTTTAAATTCACCCTTGTGCAAGTCACTGTGCGGTTTATAGTGTAAACTATGGGGATGCACACGCAGATCCGACACACCAAAGGTCCAACGTACGGAAATCACCCGTCGCTCCCGAACATGCGTTGGTCCGACATGCGTTGCACTGTGCTTGCGGTTAGGTTTCTGGTTTGGTTAGGGGTTTGGGTTAGGTTGTCGGTCTAATGACAGTCGGACCAATAGTATGTCGGGACTAAAACCCAAACCATGTGCCAGTAACACTGGTATGGTCCTTTATCACAGTGCATGCTGTCATTTTCTGCTTCCATGGGGACATGCATACATCATTACACAAACACACAAAGGCTGGTTGACTTCCTGTCATCAGTGTGTGGTGC
>NC_136809.1:45739367-45776867 GCF_951216825.1 Electrona antarctica
GAATGCATTTGGCGTTTAAATTAAATAACTCAGAAACTATAAAACATTTCAAAGTAAAAAGTTCCAGCAGTGTCTCCACAGTCAGCTGAATTATAAAAAATGTGAACGTTGGGGTATCGTGGTCATGCTGTCAAGGTAAGGACATGGAATAAAAAATATCAATTTCACAACTTGGCCAGGTGAAAACCAGATTTCACCTGGGAAAAAAGATTATGGCAGCGAGTTGTTGTTCAATACTCATAGTGATCGTGGCTATGTTAATATAATGTGTGTGCGTGTGCGCGGTGCGCGTGGTTAGGTTGTGGTGTACTGCATGCTTGCATGTTTTATGTTCCGGAGAAAGAGCGATAGGTACGTGTGTGGAATGGATTGTTTCCACTGAAACCATGTGGTGAGTGACAGACACTCCTCTTTCCCTTTTTGAACCTCGGAAAACACTGGTACACGAGAACACTTATCGCACGTGCGTGCATGCGTGTGTGCGTGTGTCATTCATGCGTGCATGAGAGCTCGGCCTGAGCATTGTGCCAGATAGGTTAGTGCGTGGTTAGTTTGTGGTGTACTGCATGCTTGCATGTTTTATGTTCCAGAGAAAGAGCGATAGGTGTGTGTGTGTGTGGAATGGATTGTTTCCACTGAAACCATGTGGTGACACTCCTCTTTCGCATAAATAGGCACTAAGCCGATTTGCTTAGGCACTATGACGTAAAATTCTCCATTCATTGTCAATTTGAATGTAATCTTTGTGTAGGACGAAAATCTACACTAATAGCTGAATATAGGAGGAGCTAGCGCCCCTCAAAAATAAATAAAAAAATCACAACCGTGTGAAATGAGGGGTGCTCTTGTCATCGTACATCAAAGCGGACATTTGACATTGCTACATAAGGTGGTCCCTTATTGGCCAAGCGCTCCCACCAACATTGGTTAGCCGATTTGCTCGTTTACATATGACGTAAGTTTTCCCTTCAATGTCAATGGCGTTTAATGTTTTTGTGTTGAATTTACGTCATATTTAGCGGAATTATCAGCTCTTATCATCATACATCATCATGCATCATCTCATGCTGGCCATTGGCCAATCAGAATGCCTGTTGCCTGTGATTGGTTAGCTGATTTGCTCGTTTACATATGACGTAAAGTTTCCCTTCAATATCAATGGCGTTTAATGTTTTGATGTTTAATTTACGTCATATTTAGCGGAATTCTGACGTCATTTCTCCGTTCATTGTCAATGGCAAATATTGAGACTTGAGGGGACAAGATTTAGCGGATATTTGACCTGAATTCCCCTTTCATTGTCAATGGCAAACATTGAGACGTGTGGGGACAAAAGGTGTTTATAGAAGGGGCTAGCGCCCCTTAAAAATAAAATATAGCTGCAAGCAGCGATAAGACGGGGCCAAGCAAAAAGAAATATCACACCCGTGTGAACTGAGCAATGCAGCCTGCTGGCTGGTGGCAGTTATAGTCATAGTGCTCAGTGTGAATGGCCCTTTTAGGCTGCTCAACAGTGCCATTTTAGGTCACCCAGCGGTATTTCTCTGTGTGTCTCTCTCTCTCACCCACCCACCCGGTATATGAAATGTAGCCTCACCATGATGATGTTACGGAGGACATTTTTTCACCTTTACCACCAGTACTTCATTCTATGTTTAAGAGATAGGCGCGACCAAAGTCTTTGTGGCTCTGCTATTTTGGATTTTTTTCCTGGTCTCTCGAGGGGGCGGGACTGCGACGCTCCATAGACACTCGTGTAATTTTGTCTGGTGGTCAAGGCTTCCAGTTCCCACTTGATGTTGTGTGGGAGATCTGACAGCCCCAGACCATACTGAATAACTGCTAGTTTGCATAACATCTTCAGACTAGGACTAAAGTCTAAGATATACATGTCATCAGGTATGCGGTAATCTCCAAAGACGACGATACGATCTCTCACCACGCAACAGCACATGTCATAATTTGGACACGGGCCGTTCTCCTTGAGCTCAATCTCCTTCCAGGAGAAGGTCTCTGGATTGAATTTCCACAGATCACTCTGGTGTCTCTCTTCGCCACCTAATATGTACAGCTCTCCATTGTAGGCAAAAGCTACATGATGCCAGTAGTCTAGTTTAGGAATCCGTACAGAAGGCGTGTTAAGCCAGGAGTTTGTCTCTGTGTCAAACACTCTGATGCTGTTGTTGTAGACCATCGGGAACTCTTTCCAAGGACCAGAAGAAAATACAAACATCTTTGTTCCGATGATGGTGGCAGAGTGAATGCATGAAGCAGGCGGTGGAGTGTCTCTGGTATTAATTAAAGTCCATACCATTGTGGTGGTGTCCAACTTGTTAGATGCACTTGTTTTTGCATTAGGCCCTTTGTCGTGTCCTCCGTGGATATACATGGCTTTCTCTAAGACGCAGGCCGAGTGGCCGTACCTCTTCCCTGGAACCGCCCCGGAAACCGCGGTCTTGAGCCATGTGTGGGTGTCGACGTAAAATGAATAAAGCATGTCGCTGGCGCACCACACATCCCTCCTCCTCCCCCCAAACATGTAGACAATACCATCTATCAGCACGACTGTGTGGTCTATAAGCATGGGGGGAACGTGGAGGGGACGTTTAACTCTTCCAGTTGTCATTGGGGGCAACGTCAGCCAGCGCAAGGACACTGCGTTGAAGACGGACACGTCTATCTGAGCCTTCTCCACTAACTGTCTAGCTTGAAATGAGAGTGGAACTTCTCCTCCAAAGGAGTACACCATGTGCCCGACTGTTACAACCGCATGGACTCGTCTCTCTAGTCTCTCTCGTTTCAGGTGCACAAAGCGTGGCATATCTTACACATATAACACCGGCAGATTTCGCCCTGTGACAGAATGCAGTTCACACTAGCTCTTATAATGGTTCAATTGAATTGAATTGGTTCAGTGGCACAAAAGTCATGCAAAGATTGACCAATCCGCGAAGCCGATGGGTTGGGAGTAGAGTTCTCATCGGGCCTGAAAATTAAGGCCCGGCCCTACCCTAACTGGGTCGGCCCGAGGCTCGGCCCGACCCTAACAATTACCATAATGTTGGGCCCGAAAACCCGAAAAAGTGAGAAAAAAAAGGAAAATTGGATGTTATTTAGACGAGTGTGTCAAAGAACGGACTAATAGTCGCCGAAATAAAGGATTTATGTAACTCACGTTAATTGGCTGATAATGTTCCATTTCCAACATTCTAATGGTTTCCAGCAATTTCCAGGGGTGAGTAAACATCTTCTGAATCAAGTGCAGCGGTCCTCTGAAGTGATGCAGTTAATATGTCCAAGCTGTCCCGTTAACAAAGTGCAACTTTTGCATCATTCATCGTTGTGCAACAGTCCAGAACAGAGCTATACAATATTATGACAACTGTCAACTTGGCTATAATCTACTAGGTTACAGTTTACATTAATCGGTGTCTCTCAAACTCACATACCACGCGTAATGTGCGTTGCCTAACCAAAAGAACAAACAATCAACATGACGCTCGATGGCGCGTCGACAGTTTGCAGATCTGTTCTTTTGGGCACACGAGGCACGCCGCGCTATAGCTGTACAGCGCTACGATTTGGAAACCAAATAGCTGTATCCTACAGTGGACCCTAACATTGCTTGGTCATCATGTAACTATATTACGTGTAGGCCTATGCCGTGAACATTATTAGCGCTTACATATAGTTATATGGAGCAATTACCGTGGTGACGTTGATTAGGTAATTTAGGTTATTCACCCAGCTGGGTTCAACGAGACAGCAGTGTCTCGTTAAGCCCCAACGTTTCCAAAACGAGCTATTGCAGATACATCGATGGTCTTATAAAACATTTAAGCATATGGCAAGTTAACTTAAGTTATATAGTTGATGCTGAGCACTAAGCAGCTCATTTGGCTCGCAAACCAGAGGCCAGACAGCGGTAGCAAGTTCAACAACCACCGTTCTATTCTGTCACTTCTCTGGTGTGCTGCTCCTCCTCCTCCAGCAGTCCAGTCACATAGTAGCCTAAACTGTCAAAGTTAATCGCCAACATTCACCATCTCAGCCCTCTTCATATAAATACTTTACACAAACAACAGAATTGTTATTTGTATTATAATAAAACCCGGCCCGACTAATTATCGTGCATTTTGGGCCCTACCCTACCCTACCCGAAGATGTCGGGCCGGGTCGGGTAGGGTTGTGTTCGGGCAGAGATTGAGAACTCTGGTTGGGAGTACTGTGATGTCATAGAATTGTGTCATCACAGAATATAATATTTCATTTACAAATATATGATTTATGTTCGTCGGCTGCAGCTGTTGTTTCTGCGGCTGAGCACACTTTTCACCACTGATTTTCCAAACAGTTTCCCAGTTTCTAGGAATTACATTTTGGGCAGGCAAGATGCGGAATGTAAATTACTTTGAGCGCCCGTCTGATATGATCAATAGCTAAGCTGTAGCTTCGTGTGTGTGTGTGTGTGTGTGTGTGTGTGTGTGTGTGTGTGTGTGTGTGTGTGTGTGTGTGTGTGTGTGTGTGTGTGTGTGTGTGTGTGTGTGTGTGTGTGTGTGTGTGTGTGTGTGTGTGTGTGTGTGTGTGTGTGTGTGTGTGTGTGTGTGTGTGTGTGTGTGTGTGTGTGTGTGTGTGTGTGTGTGTGTGCTACTGTGTATGTACGTGTGCTTTCGTATACCTCCATGCTGTTGTCAGAAGGTGAGATTAATGAATTGAATCTGTATCCACTGAAGTGTGTGTGTGTGTGTGTGCGCGCACACTGTGCAGGCAAGACATAACAGATCTCTCTCTCACTTGCACTTCATCTCAGTCTACGTCTTAGTCTTTATTCCACTAGTCTCCATCAGCTCACTCGTTAGATGCTCGTGGTGCTTTTTCTCTGGACACTTGTGTGACCTCTATATGACTTCATAATACAAATGAATAGTGTTCTCTATAGTGTTTGTCAGAGGTGCATGAGCTGTGCTGTCCACACAGTCATTGTTGCAGTACAACAGCAGACATTATACACTTGCTTGCTCCCGTGCTGTTGTGAAGGTGTGCGCTTGGCGAAAGAAAAAAAGAAAAGGAAAATGCCACACCAAGTGAATCCTCTCTAACTTCAACTGACACACTAATCACCAGACTGGAGCTATCTTATCTCAGGTCTTTATTTAAATATGTGTGTGTTGTCCAACTTGTCCTCATGGGACTGCATGGGAATTCTGTGCGTGTTTGTACAGAGTGCATGAAATCATGTTTGTGCTTGCGTGTCCTCAGATCTTCCCTGTAGAGGGGTTGGACGCATTCCGCCTGTAAATAAATCTTGCGTGTTGGTGGGGGAAAGAAACCCAAGCACACATAGCCTACATATTCTATAGTACGCAACACATGTCACATTTTAGGCGAGGTAAGGTCATGTCGGGATAGCGCAATGCAAGGTCGTGCCAGGATAGCACAGTGCAAGGTAATGGCAGGATATCACAAAGATAAGGCAAGGTCATGTCAGGAGTCAGGATAGTGCAAGGCAAGGTCACACAGAACACATGACATGCATGTCATAATAACACAATAGATGTGTGTGAGATGTCACGTCATTCATTGTTAACTGTCTTCCCTGGGGCAAGTTTAGAGTGATTGAGCAATATACCATGAGATAAGATGAGAGATACATTTAATAAAAATTGAGACCCCGGGGCAGACCAAGGCACAGTTGGAGGAAACACATTGACTCACTGGCTTTGGAACGTCTCGGGATCCCCCAGGAGGAAGTCTCTGATGTTGCTCTGGAGGGTTAAGTCTGCAACACTCTGGTGGAGCTGTTGCCCCCATGACCCGACTACGGATAAGCGGTTGAAGATGGATGGATGGATGGATGATTGAAATGAATAGATAGACCTTTGTTGATCCCCCCCATGCCAAAGCGCGAGCGCTCGCCCAGCAATCTGCCGTCACCCAGGCGGATGCGTGCACACGACCTCGCCCTAAAGGGCTTCTCACCCTCAGGGCTGGTATTAGTATAATGTATGAAGGGTTGGGATGAATCCCGGCGCTCATAAGATGCAGTGTAAAAGTGGTCGCAGCACTCTCGTTTAAATTTGCATTCCATCAAACTTTAAGATTCTGTTTTCGTCCCAGTGTGGAGGAGGGAGGCTTAGGATGTTTACTGTGATCTCTCACTTTTGAAATATATAATCCTTGGTTTCTGTTGTGTGTAAATAATAGTAGCGATTCAAAGCGGTTGTCCTCCAAACCCCACCTGCAGTCACTGTCATTAGAATGGAGGGAGAGCTCCCTATCATCACTGCACCACAGCTTGCCTGCACACCCTCAAACCTCATTTATACTCCGTTGTGTGCAGAGAAAACTGGACATTTGGACGGACTAACGTAGAAAATACAGTATACATTATACAACATACAATATACGACACCAAACAGCCTCTGCAGTGCTTGCATAGTGCAAGACGGGAAACGGGAAATACTAATAAGATAAATGCACAGTAAGCATGTCTGAACTGAACTGTTGTTTTCGGAGTATTGCACAACAGGTGGGGTGTGTATTCCTGACTTGCATCGATCTCTAAATGGTAAATAAATGGTGCATTTATATAGCGCCTTTATCCAAGGCGCTTTACATAGATTGTGCATTACATTCACCCATTCACACACACATTCACACACCGATTGCGGCGGAAGCCATGCAAGGTACCAACCAGCACATCGGGAGCAATTTGGGTTAGATTGTGGTGTTATAAGGACGTCAATGATGCCTGCCTGGTTCAAACCACTTTGGTCTGTCGGTGTTGCAGCACAGCCTCGGTCTTGTCATGCATTGAAATTATTTTGCTTCTGGTCTGACTCGAGTAAATAACATGCCTTTTGGCAAAGGTTTGATATGTTTGACCTCATCTTTTGCTGGGTTTCTAGCTTTGCAAGAACATGTGCAAAAACAATGACTGAACAGTCCAAACATTATGAGCAGGTTCTGCATTCGGAGATATCTTTACCATTTTATATCTATAAACAAGGCGACACTTTTGCGTGTGCTCTTGGCCTCATTACAGTGGTGTGGTATCGGTTACAGATTAGCTACAATAGGTTGGCAATTACCGCCACTCGCCCTGTATCAGGTAAAGCATGTCTTCCCTAGAAGTTCCCTGGAACCTCAAATATTTGTTTTATAGTCATTCAACTGGCACGACAACAAATTCCATGGCACTCCTACAGTTGTCTGTCAACTTGTCACCAGTTGACTGTGGCCATGGAGCCACGAGGTGGCCACACGACGCTGCACCTCAAACAGACCACAAGAGCTGATGATGTCAAATGATCTCAGGAGGAAATGACATTCCTGAAACAAGCATTTCTCAGTTAAAACCTACCCATGAGCCCAATGCATAATCGCAGAATAAACTATGTGGACCTAGGCGGATGTTGGCGTCCCTATAATGTCCAAGTGGATGCGATGCTGTTACATCCAGGCAGCCATTTGCAGAATGATGTGTCGGATAGTCTCTTTCTTGGCAATATACCCTATTTTTTGAGTGGTGCACACCGCTCCAATGACTGGCCGCGTGTATCCCTGTGTATGTTTGGAGTATGAACAACTGTAATACCACTGGGTGACCTAATGGGGCACTGTTGAGCAGCATAAACACACACACACACACACACAGAGGCCAGGGAGGAGGGCTTGACACACACACACACACACACACACACACACACACACACAGAGGCCAGGGAGGAGGGCTTGACACACACACACACACACCACCACTCAGTTAGCACGGATGCGATTTTTGTACAACGCATGCTCAGCAAACATTCACAGTTTTATGAATTTCTGGGTTTATATTAAAAATGACAAATTGGTGTTTATTGGCACGTGACATTGTATGATAAAGTGTAAATTAGGCACCTGTGTGGGGCCGGGGTACAGCTTAGCTTTCTTAGCACTTGTTGGCACTGACGTAAGTATCAGGTAAAACGTGTCTTTGCTAGCTGTCAAATGGAACCTCAAGTATTATTTTTTGTCAACTTGCACCACAGCAGATTCCATGGCAATGCTAAATGACTGCACTATTCTGCCTATTCTACGTGGATGTTACAAGTGCAGAGTTACTGGGTGTGGATTTGTGCTTGCATGAGGTCATGGGCGTGTCAAGCCTATGCGTTTGTGTGTGCACATGCACTGCACATGCACTTTTTTCCCCCTTCAAGGTCATGTTGACAGTGTCCATACAGAAAGTACCACAGGAAAGCGCCAGTCTTGTTGACCCAGTTTGCGTGTGTGTACGTACGTGTGTGTGTGTGTGTGTGTGTGTGTGTGTGTGTGTGTGTTCTGGGCGTTGGTTCTGGCCAAATTGAGTGTGTGTTTGCTCAGGGAGTATACGGTGCCACTTTGCGTGAGGGTGTGTGGGTGCGTGAGGGTGTGTGGGTGCGTGCGTGTGTGTGTGTGAACATGCTGCTCTTCAGTAGGGCTGAAGAGATGTTCTGTTTGAGTGGTGTTACGGTGTAGCAGTCTGTTTGTCTGACAAATATGTTTTATCCTTTGAGAGATCCGTATGCGTGTTGCACACGCAGGGTGTGTGTGTGTGTGTGTCTCGGCACCTCGCTCCTTTACCTTCAGAGCAGTGTGTTTATCTAGTGACTCTGCTGGTTTCAACAGGCCTTGCATGGTTTCACAGACACTAGTTTCCACTATCTCAGACACAAAGGCATACAGTACATGCATTCCAACTATTGCTGGCAGAAAGCACAACATTGTCTTCTCGTGTGTGTGTGTGTGTGTGTGTGTGTGTGTGTGTGTGTGCGTGTGTGCGTGTGCATTCAATGGGGGCTCCGTAGACTAATGCATGTCAAACTGGGGGTCCTTGAAATTAAACGGGTTGAGAATGGCTGCCAGAGCCGTATAAATCTTCTCTTATGGAGGTCCCTGGCATACCTTTTCAAATGGGGGTCCGCGGGCTAATTGGTGTCAATTTGGGGGTCCTTGATGTGAAAAAGTTTGGGAACCACTGGTCTATCTTACCTTTATCTATCTCTCTCTCTCTATATCTCAGACCATTTGGATGCATCTCTGGAGGCTCCCACAGGAGGTGTGTGTGTGGGTGGAGGCGCTGGGGAGTCCTCCCTGAGGGTGGTGCCGGAGGAGAGGAAGAAGAAGAGCGGCGAGGAGCTGAGGGAGCTGTGGAGGAAGGCCATCCTCCAGCAGATCCTGCTCCTGAGGATGGAGAGTGAGAACCAGAGGCTGCAGGGTGGGTAGATCGGCCGCTTGGTCCAATGGATGGATCACATGTTCTGTCACACACATCATTTGCGATTAACGATTTAATTGGGTTTTTTTTAACATTGAACATTCGGCTTCTGAATCACAAATATGACAAATGACTTAAATATACAAAGAAATCAGTACAAATATTAATAAAAAAAAATCTTTCCAAAACAATTACAAAATTACGTAAATAGTTGATCTTGCAAGCTTGTAGCTTTGATTGTATGCAATACCGCGGCCTGAGAAGACGCAATCTTTTGATTACATTTTTAATTGCCTTTTTGTGGCATAGGAGCGAAATAATTTTAACCCCTTAGGCTTAGGTTAATACCATCTGCTATAAACACCATCAGAGTTCATCATCACATTTACTCATTCTACAACATGCACAGACCTTTACACAGACACACTTAATGAAGGACCTACATCGACTTAAGGAAGTGTGTGGATGAACACAACGTCTTAGTCATCATTATGTAATCCTTGGCAGCGCCACGACTGGATTTAACAACTTGGATTTAACGTTCACCGGCATAATTATAAATATTAGATCATCATCGCCCATATTGGTATTTATCTAGTCAGACTTCGGATTCTTTATCCATGCACAGTGGAATACCACTCGTTTTCAACATTGTACTATGTCATTAATATACATTAGAGGAAATAATAGTAATGCCCCCCCCCCTTCTGATTAGCCTAGAACTGGAGGTCTAGAACTTGGGGTCATGTGATCAGTGACATCTCTAAGGTATATTAATGACCTAGTTCAATGTTGAAAATGATTAGTTGTCCGGCATCCTCTAAGGGCCTGTACCTGTAGATCTGCTATTTTTGCTGAATTCTCGCACCAGAAAGGGGACTCTAGGGTTCATGCGGGTGCGGTTGAGGTGTTTTCTCATGGCCTGTAACACTGCTGCATTATATCAGGGGTTCTCAACCCGTGGGTCGCGACCCCTCGGGGGGTCGCCAAATTATTTTAGGGGGTCTCCAAATTATAAAAAAAAAAAGGGGGGGGTTTTAAATTTTATTTTCACGATTTTTCAAAAATAGCAGACCTACAAGCTCGTAGCGCGCCACTCGGTGGCGCGCTATGAGCTTGTAGATCTGCTATTTTTCAATAGCTAAATTATAACAATGCTTAAAACACCAAAAGGGGTTCCCGCCCAAAATGGTTTAAGGTTATTGTAGCAGTCAATTTATATTGGGGGTCGGGAGGGGGCGGGGCGGGGGTCCCGAGACATTGCCAAAGCATTTCCGGGGGTCCCCGGCCAAAAACGTTGAGAACCCCTGCATTATATGGTGACTGAGTGAATGGTCTGGAAGCTGTGTATTCTCTGAAGATAAGCACATGTATCACAATGCAATCATTGGCGACCTGTTCTCTATTACTTACAGACACACGCAGGGAAATAATCCTGATATTGATTTGAAGTCCTATGCAGTGCAACCCTACCACACACACACACACACACACACACACACACACACACACACACACACACACACACACAGGTGCTGAAGTGCATAATAACATAATAACATTTAATGATAATAACATTTTACAGTGAGGTAGTTAAATGGTTTGTTTACTCGTAAAACGTAAGTGTTTTGATTTATATTTGCTAAGTGACACATCAAAAAACCCTCTACTTGTGTTGTAAAGTTTCCCACCCCACTCCTGACCCATTTGGCACCTGTATAGACACACACACACACACACACACACACACACACCTAATCCGTCTTTCCACTTCACTCACCTCCCCAGCTGTACCTGTGTGCTCTCAGGAACACGACACATGCACCATCACAGAAATTGTTGCCTGTAAAACAGGGTGTGGTAGAAAAGAATGTGGGCCAATATTGACGTAAGAAGAGCAAGTCTGGGCAGGACACACACACACACACACACACACACAGACGAATGCTCACTGCATGCGCTCACACACATGCACGTACGCGCACGCACACACACACACACACACACACACACACACACACACGTATACATACACACGTCATTACACACTCTTCTTCCGCATGTTGTGTTTCACGGGGGCATTTCAGGGTATGGTTTTATGGTGTGTTTTATTCCTCCGTCAGGGTGGAGTCCTCGTCTGTAACTGTTATTTGTCTGGGTGGAGCTGCCGCCACCGTCCTCTATTCTATTCTATCTGTTTATCTCTGCCTCTGTGCCCTCGCTTTATGGGTCAACCGCACACGTCTATTGAAGTGTATACTGTACATGCGAGCGGGGATGTGTGTGTGTGTGTGTGTGTGTGTGTGTGTGTGTGTGTGTGTGTGTGTGTGTGTGTGTGTGTGTGTGTGTGTGTGTGTGTGTGTGTGTGTGTGTGTGTGTGTGTGTGTGTGTGTGTGTGTGTGTGTGTGTGTGTGTGTGTGTGTGTGTGTGTGTGTGTGTGTGTGTGTGTGTGTGTGTGTGTGTGTGTGTGTGTGTGTGTGTGTGTGTGTGTGTGTGTGTGTGTGTGCTGGTGAACTGTAGCTAGGGTGGGGTATCCTATCCTGCCCTGTGTTATCAGGGGTGGGGTGGTTTTCCGGAGTCAGAAAAAGAAAGAGGGAAATTGAGAGAGGAGAGGAAATAGAAGGATGTGGAGTGAAAGAGAACCTTGCAGGTAACACACGGATGCTTTAACAAACCCTGTCGTCATCCCTTCTCACATCCATGGTTCGCGCTTCACACACGGTGTAATCTCCGATGAAAATAGATGGACAGTTCTACTGTGATTCTGGCATAGGCAGTGGCACTGATCATGTTATTTTCAAATGATCGAAATCGGATCAGGAGCCAAAAACATGATCGGGACATGCCTAGTATCAATATTATATCCATATCATGATATTAGACTGGGTATTGTCCGTGATTTTGGATATTGTACTATTGTGATATGGCATGTGTGTTCTATAAAAATAAAAAACACTGGATCGGGAAATATCGGTATCGGCAGATACTCTAAATGAAATGATCGGAATCGGATCGGGAGCAACAAATCGTGATCGGGACATCCCTAAGTTGGAACTAACGATACCTATCCACCTGCAGACTGGCCAATCTAACTCTACTCTGAACTAACGATACCTATCCACCTGCAGACTGGCCAATCTAACTCTACTCTGAACTAACGATAACTATCCATCTGCAGACTGGCCAATCTAACAGATGTCTCTCTCTCTCTCTCTCTCTCTCTCTCTCTCTCTCTCTCTCAGCTATGTCAACATTGCTCTTTGGAAGCGTTTTGTTCATTGAACATTTTTGCCATGGTTGCAGCCGCAGTTAGCCTCACTGTCCCTCACTTGCTCTCTCACCTAGTAAACGCAGACTCCCCGACCACCCCCACTGTAACAGATGCTCTCTCGACCTTACTCCCATCACTCAACTGGCAGTATGGCGCGCACACACACACACACACACACACACACACACACACACACACACACACACACACACACACGTGACATTCATGCTCCCTGAAGGATGTAACGTAGCCACCAATCCTCTTGTATCACTCTCATGCCAAAATATCTATTTTACATTTTAGCCCGACTACTAGTGAGAGCATGGGGCTCTTTCTTTCTTTTCCTTTCCTGGTTCGCACTCTACTCTATATTTTTCACTGTATATTTGCGTATACAGTGAAATGTGGTATCTGCATTTACTGAGACACGAACCAGGGACCTTCCGTAGTGATGCCAGTCTGTTCAAACTACTTTGGCCCCTGTTGTGTGTAAGGAGCAGCTCAACCTCTAGGGGCCGCTAGTGGGGATTGTAGACTCTTGCTCTTGTTTAAAATGTAGGCCATTCCCTCCAGCACAAGAAACTGATCTCCACCCTGTTGATAGGCGGCGGATGGAAGCCGTTTCAGTAATGATTACATACTATCTCATTTCCGCCTCCACATCCTGAGAAAGCATCCGTGTGTTTTTGGAATAGAACTGTTCCTGCTATTTTGTGCTTGTCCCTTATGGTGCGTTCACACGGCAGACGCAAAGACGAATGGGAGTATCATTTGGAGCAGCTACATGCATCATTGAGTCTTTGCATCGTCATGTCGCTGACGATTAATTTGACAATGAATGGTAGACTGCGGCGTTGCGTCTGCGTGTGTGAACGCAACACATTAGTGATGATGACATCGCCCCCCCCCCCCCCCCCCCCCCCCCCCCCCCCCCCCCAGTCCTGCCAAGTTCCAGCTGGTCAGTGGTCACTGGGTGGACACCTCTCAGAGAGCAGGAAGGGTGGAGAGAGACACAAGGGAGAGGAGTGGGAGGAGGAGAAAGGGTTGGGCAGAGGGAGGAATGGAGTGTGTGGATAACGAAAGAGAAAATGGGTGCAAAAAGATAGGTATGGAAATAAGGGAGGTGGTTGTGTGTGGGTAGAAAAAACAAAGATAGAAGCAGTGGGTTCAAAGCGGTCGAGATAAGGGTGGGAGGGGGGGTGTTGTCCTAATTGATGAGTGAACCCAGAGTGTTTTTCCCGTTTTCTTTGATCACTGGCGTCGAAACATTGTAACCGTTTTACAGTTTGTGTGTTTTGTGTCTGTACCTGCATACTGTGTTTGTAAACTGTGCAGAAAATCTGTGTTCATTTCTGTGTGTGTGTGTGCTTGTGCTTGTGCTTGTGCTTGTGCGTGTGCGTGTGCGTGTGCGTGCGTGTGCGTGCGCAGCCTCAGCACATGACTTGCAGAACAAGCGTCTGAAGTTGGACTACGAGGAGATAACTCCATGTCTAAAGGACGTCACTGTTGTCTGGGAGAAGATGCTGGGAACCCCCGGGAGGTCAAAGGTCAAGTTTGACGCCGAGACCATCCATGCTTGTGTCACACAAGGTACCCATGACCAACATTCCATTCAGTTTTATTTTTGTTAAACGTGCAGGTTGCAGAACTTCTCCTATAGGTCTCCTTCACTATTTGCGTCTTTGGCTTGCCGTCAGGGGAGAGACGGCGTTCGGGAAATCTTGACCCATGAATTAGCCCAAGCGCTTTCTGCCCGTCTTTGTGATGTAGCTCTGCGGTAGCGGTTTAGATGAGGGTACTTCCACACCGCCGCCAGTCTCTCTTCGAACCCAGCGCTGATGTTGATACGGTATATTGGGTTCCCCAATAGGCGGCCCGCGGGCCATTTGCCATCTCGTCCGGCCCTCACCAACCCCCTGACAAAAATAAATAAATAAATAACGTTTTTGAGGGGGGGGGGGGGATAGTGAAAGTTCCAGGCTCGTCAACGATCACCGTTCAACAGGGAGGCAATTATGTTTCTGCAACTGTTAAATAGGTCTTCTACTGTACATCAGTGGTTGTATTGATGTTGGTGCTATAGGAGAGATAACAGGCAAACCTTGATCAAAATAACAATTCTGACACATTACTGCCCACTTGCCCAGCCCTCTAGGCGAGATCGTGGCGCTAGTGCCAGAGAAATCCACAAAATAAGCAGAGAACAAGTGTCGCTTCCGCCCGAGCCGGAAGTGATGTAGTCCGGATCTGTAGTGTAGCAAGGGGCCTAGGCGAGGGGACGGACGAGGCCCCCGGAGAAGCATCATGATTAGCGCGGCTCGGATTAATGTATTAATAGGCTCTAAACATGGCCTTTATGTAAATGAAACTATTGAACGGCATCGTAAAAGTTAATGTCTCCGAGCAAAACACGGCCGTATCGAAAAACTATTTCTTATCTCCTTCAGCAACACGGCAGACTCCATATCCCCAGGCCAGTGCCCAATCAAAGCTGTGAGACATTAATGACACCGCGTGAGCTGCTAGAAATGTCGGGCTGTATGAGCCAAGTGGCTCCCGGCCTGAGACGTTCCAAATGATGTCCACGAGCCAAATAAATCTGGCTCACATGGGCTTGTCTTACACTGTATAAATTAGGCTTTAGTCTCTACTTGTGCGAGTAGTGCAGTATCTCCTTGTTCCATATAGCACAGGACCCTCTGTCCTGTTACATGACCTCCTTGTTCCATATAGCACAGGACCCTCTGTCCTGTTACATGCAGTATTACCAGGGGAGTCCACAGTCGAGGGGACACTCTGCTTCTGTACAGAACAGAGGAGTACTAAAGTCCACACACACACACACACACACACTGCAAGGCCAGCAGTGTTCAGTGTTGCCAGGTTCTGCGAGAGAAACAAGCATCCAGGAGCAGCCCAGGAGCAATCTGGGAACCCATTGGCAAGACAAAGGAAAAACAGCGCCCTCTTTTCCTTTGACGTTAGTCAACAGTCTGTCTCGAGAGACTAGCCCAAAAGAAGCGAGCCCTTCGCCCCTTACCTTTTGTAGATACAACATAGGCTATTTCCCTATTTTGAATGTGGAATATTTTTGAAACATTTTCACAACACAAATTCTCCCCTGGCATAAAATGTTTTCAGATGGGGGTCTGCAGACAAATATCTATTCTATTATGTGTGGGTCTTTGCAACTACCCGCAACTACAAATATATATATATATATAAACTATCCCAAGATGGCTTATAATAAGCGGACATGGCAACACTAGCAGTATTCTAACTTGGTTAAAGGTAGGGTAAGTGGGTCATTTTCTTTGGTCAAAATGTTAAATGTTAAAAAGCTATATATAAGATATATTGTGATAGTACTCATTGGTTGTTAAGTAACAGGACTCAGGAGTCTCCAACTCTCCTTGTCTCTCTTTTTATTAGACAGAAATATAATATCAGAATATAATGATGTTACCTTTTAAAAAAAAGGTATATTCAGTGATTTCACTTAATTCAAATATCACTAATTTTTTTGTTCTGTTGTGATAATCCTCCCTACTATTGGGTGTGCTGACCATATAAGGAGTTCCTCCCTGTCCCCAGTTAACCCCTGGGGTAAAAAAAAAAAAAACGTTTCGTTTTTGGCGAGGTGGCCCAGGCTTCATCCAATCAGGATAGAGAGGGGCCTTCCGCCAATCATGATAGAGCGGGGGCGGGCTTTAGTGTGTGTGCTGTTGGCCTGTTGCGTATCCCCCCCACTGTAGTGCGTGCATGTGCACATCTTGTTACCGGGGCAGACCGGGGGTTTTCCAAATCACTGAATGCTCATTTAAACCAAAAAATATCACTTACCGAAGGTGTGAGATTGTTTGGCCACCCTCTCTGATTGCGGGTTTGGTAAAAGGTGGGCTCAAAGCCCATCTTGATCCAGTCAACATTGGTTTGGAGAGGGGTGTGGGGTGTGGGGTCTGTCTAATGAACACAAGGCAAGACATGTTTCTGGCAGTGATTACTATCAGAATATAGAGTTTTAATGTTTGGTTTTTATCAAAATACATCTCTCTTACACTACCTTTAATGATTATTTGATTACCTCATGTCTCAGACATCGGAATCATTGTCTTTGGCAGGAATAAACGGTCTCCCGCTCACTTTAAACTTGCTATAGTTACAAGATAACGCTAATTACAGTGGACATGCTGTCATCGTAAATGTAGCTCACCCTTCATTTTTTGGAGGTGTTAACTGATTTGATATTGTTTGAGATAGTAGACGGTAATACTAGACATTACCTCATCACATGAGTGCACGGGTTGAATTGCCTATGTTTCAGGCGCTAAATCGCATTTCACGTTTTCGGGCAACACGTTGTGTGTAGCGTTGTGCGGGTATCCAGTTATGGCGGGTGTCGACGGTACCTCCACTCGCTCGCTTAACTAAACTCCACCCACCCACTAAACTAGTTTGGTGGGTGGAGAGGAAACTAAACTGGGGAGTTCATCACCCATTATGGTGAGACGGGGTCATGGCAATAGTCTCACATAAATAACCCACGTTCTGAATTCCTGAAATGTTTGTCACTTTTCTCAAAATACCACCTCCCACCCACCCCCGCTGCCTGCCATAAATCTTGCCATCATTTGTCAGGTGTTCCCAGGCAACATCGAGGGGAGATCTGGAAGTGCCTCTCAGAGCAGTATCTGCTGAGACAGCTGCCCAGCCGCCCGCCCGCCAACCAAACCCCTTACAAAGAGCTGCTGAAACAACTCACTTCACAGCAACACGCCATCCTCATAGACCTGGGTAAGGCATGCACACACACACGTACTGTACACGTGTACACACACACGTACACACACAATACATATTATGCACGAGAGTAATACAATCATTAGTGCTTTCTCACACATCTATAAATCTAGAATCGACAGCGTATAGTGTCACAGTCCCGCCCCCTTTCAGAACGACGAGGGCACCAGGAAATAATTCCCATTCATTTTCCCCATAGATATTTCAAAAATAATTTATTTAAAGACCTTAAAAGCCTCGAACAAAGCCAAGTTGACAAAAAAAATCATGCGGAACAGATAATTAGAAAGACGAAAAAAGGGCAGGGTACAACACTTTTTGTTGTTTTTCTTCCTTCTAATTATTTGTTCGGCCCAAAAATATGTGTTTATTGTCATGATTTGTCAACATGGCTGTTGGCTTTATTCGAGGCTTTTAAGGTCTTTAAATAAATACTTTTTGGAATGTTTATGGGGAAAATGAATGGGAATTGTCTCCTGGTGCCCTCGTCCTTCTGAAAGGGGGTGGGACTACGACACTCTATAGTAGTTGAAACGTAAAAGACCCTTATGACCTGACGATGACCTCTTTCACCCTTGCTGTTCAGCACCTCCTGCAACAAAATAACACACCGCACCTTCACACCTCTGTGCCCCTCACACGCACGCGCGCGCGCGCGCGCGCACACACACACACACACACACACACACACACACACACACTACGACACTCTATAGTAGTTAACTTGAAACGCAAAAGACCCTTATGACCTGACGATGACCTCTTTTTTTTGTAACGGTTTCACCCTTGCTGTTCAGCACCTCCTGCAACAAAATAACACACCGCACCTTCACACCTCTGTGCCCCTCGCACACGCACGCACGCACGCACACACACACACACACACACACACACAGTATACACCGCACCCCTTCTAACACTTAACCATCCTCCATCTCGCCATCTCTTTCATCCACCCATCATGTATCGTTCGCTCTCCACAATAAAACCGGGTGGAGAAAGGCGGTAATATCATACACACAGACAGCTGACTGCTGTTTAACAGCAGGGTGGGTCTGCCACGATTAGTGGCATTATGGAGCATGAACACACACACACACAGGTGACATGATGCTGTACACAGATGACGATGGCGCAAAATCAGCATCGCAAACAGACAGGGAACAGCAGGGAGAGATTAAAGATCACCATCACAGACAGACAGCAGGGAGAGATTTAAGACATGCGTCGGAAACGGTTGGGGAACAGAAAAGATCAGCCTACTGTAACTAACTAACAGGGAAAATGAGGGTGTGTTTGAAGTAGTGTTGATTTTGACAGCAAATTTTCATTTTAGTTTAGTCATAGTCTTTTGAATATTATAGTCATGACGTGTTGTGAGCTTGTAGATCGGCTATTTTCAGCATGCAACCAAAACATAAAATGTAACTTTTAGTTCTACTGGATCTCTTTTCCACTTGCCCCTCGCTAACATTTTAGTCAATTTATTGACGAAATTGTCAATATATTTAGTCATAGTTTTTGTCAGTTTTTATTTAGTTTTTATTCAGTTCTCCTCAGTTTAAAATGGTAGTCGACGAACATTTTTCGACGGAATCAACACTACTTTGAAGTGAGTTTTTCGCTCTCTCGCACTCGTCACTCAACACCAGTTCTGGACTGTTCTAGACTGTCCTACCTGCAGGCAGGGGAGTGGTGGCGTCAGGCCATTGTGTTCTCAAGGACTGCAATAATAACCCCATTGCTGCCCCGAAGGCCATTCCACCTATGCAAATACTGTACACCCAAACACTCACACACAGTCGTCTGTGTCCTCTTTTAAATCCTCACTGTCAGTCACTGTGAAGTCCAGAAGCCCGTGAACTCAAAGTGCGTGCACTCACACGCACACGCATATATACACCTGTCAATTATAAGCATGAGAATGCTCTTTTACTGGTCCCCAGTCCCTCATTATGTTGTCAGATGTCAAAAGGTGTGTCTCCGTTGCTGCCTTAAAGTTAAGCTTTAGAAAGAATGATGTTGGGTACATTCAGCGTATGTTGGAAATGTTGATGAATCTGACCATTTGGAATGTCTTCTCGAAAGTAGATTTTCTCCATGGGGATCAATAGAACTTTGGCTAATCTATCTTATCTACATTCTACTGTATCTACAGTATCTGTGTTCATTCATGGGTCAACGTCCCATTTTAACAGTGAACATCTGAAGGAAAAGCCAAGAGAGTTTGACGAATAGTCACGTAGAAACCTTAAACGTTTGTTTACAGTTGTAATTCAGGCAACTGATCTGTTCAGCATGCCTTGTGCTCATTAAATAGGTGGATATGCTTCTCTCACCTTCGTTCCATTTCTCTCCAGGTCGTACGTTCCCCACTCATCCATATTTCCAGGCTCAGCTTGGGGCAGGACAGCTGTCTCTTTATAATCTACTGAAAGCCTACTCCCTGCTGGATCCTGAGGTACATTCTTTAAGTCTTTCTCACTCTCCTCTTTCCCTCTTCCCTAGCTCTATGTGTCTTTCCCTCTTCCCTAGCTCCTCTTTCCCTCTTCCCTAGCTCCTCTTTCCCTCTTCCCTAGCTCCTCTTTCCCTCTTCCCTAGCTCTATGTGTCTTTCCCTCTTCCCTAGCTCCTCTTTCCCTCTTCCCTAGCTCTATGTGTCTTTCCCTCTTCCCTAGCTCCTCTTTCCCTCTTCCCTAGCTCCTCTTTCCCTCTTCCCTAGCTCCTCTTTCCCTCTTCCCTAGCTCCTCTTTCCCTCTTCCCTAGCTCCTCTTTCCCTCTTCCCTAGCTCCTCTTTCCCTCTTCCCTAGCTCCTCTTTCCCTCTTCCCTAGCTCCTCTTTCCCTCTTCCCTAGCTCCTCTTTCCCTCTTCCCTAGCTCTATGTGTCTTTCCCTCTTCCCTAGCTCCTCTTTCCCTCTTCCCTAGCTCTATGTGTCTTTCCCTCTTCCCTAGCTCCTCTTTCCCTCTTCCCTATCTCCTCTTTCCCTCTTCCCTAGCTCTATGTGTCTTTCCCTCTTCCCTAGCTCTTCTTTCCCTCTTCCCTAGCTCCTCTTTCCCTCTTCCCTAGCTCTATGTGTCTTTCCCTCTTCCCTAGCTCTATGTGTCTTTCCCTCTTCCCTAGCTCTTCTTTCCCTCTTCCCTAGCTCCTCTTTCCCTCTTCCCTAGCTCTATGTGTCTTTCCCTATTCCCTAGCTCTATGTGTCTTTCTTACCCTCTAAGGACCCGAAACCCACCAGACGCCGGTCACATAGACACCGGTTCACTTTCGCACCCATGTTAGTTAATGAGTGCAGTTGTTCTCGCTGGCCATGCACGGACCCTCCGCTCGCACTCGGGAAGCACATTTTTCAGATCTGTGTTCTCATGGAAATACAAAGAACACGCGTCCGTGTTGTTCGGGAGTTGAACCCGCGGCACACTGCCAGACTGGATTACCAGCCATGGTGCCCAGACAGCTACGCCAGCCGCCCGGACCCACAAAGCGTACATTTTGAACGAAGGCAGAGAGCGATGTGTCTTTGGCCACTGGCCGTGTTTTCTCCCTGCCCATCACTCCATCGCATCGGCAGAAATGGAAACTGCAAAAACTGTGCTGTGGGAAACTAAAGCTGTGCGCAGTTGTAAACACAGTGACATATCACGTCTAGGGTTGGGAACCTTCGATTTGAACGATTCCGGTTCCTTAACGACTGCCTCTTAACGGTCTGATTCCTTCACGGTTCCCTTTACCGATTCCTAATGGATCCTTACAGGACTCTAACTCTGAGAGTGTGGAAATGGAACCAAATGGACCCGTTTGTAGTAGTACACTCTCAGTGTATACCAGTTCTGACAGTGTGATAAAAAAACGGTTCCAGAAACGGTTCCAAATACGATTCCAGTTCTTCAATCTCAGAAACGGGTCTAAAAAAAGAACCGGTTCTGGGTCCCAACCCTAATCACGGCCACAATGCACAGGCGATGTGCCTGTGGCTGTGCGGATGTGCATCTGGTGGGGTCCGGGGCGTAACTCGTAAAGAAATCAATATTGCCAAATATCCCTAGGGTAAACACACTGAATCAACAATCATGAAAGAAACAAGGCTATGTCCTGTGGCGGAACACAATAGCACAACAATATCTACACAGGTGGTATAACTTGGCCTACACCTAATAATAAGTTATTGTTGTGGGGAAGGGGGGAAAGCCCCTACCACATTATTTTCTAAAACCAGTTTAATCCAACTTGTTTTCGTGTATGATTTATGATGATATATATGTATATGTGTATATACCACAGGCACACTTCCTCCTTCACATTTCATATGTTTGTCATGGAGAAACACTCGTGCAGTGGGCTACTTTTGTTGTTGTTTTTATTTTTATTTTGTTATCCTCACCATCTGCGTGGGTGCTAACTGTAATTGCTGCTGTTGTCCTATAGGTGGGGTACTGCCAGGGCCTGTCCTTCATAGCGGGCGTGCTGTTGTTACACCTGGGGGAGGAGGACGCCTTCCACATGCTGAAGTTCCTAATGTACGACATTGGGCTCCGCAAGCAATACAGGCCGGACATGATCATACTGCAGGTGAAGAACCACTCACTGTCCACATAGCAATACAGGCCGGACATGATCATACTGCAGGTGACGAACCACTCACTGTCCACATAGCAATACAGACCGGACATGATCATACTGCAGGTGAAGAACCACTCACTGTCCACATAGCAATACAGACCGGACATGATCATACTGCAGGTGATGAACCACTCACTGTCCACATAGCAATACAGACCAGACATGATCATACTGCAGGTGAAGATGGCACACGTTCACAGGCCTGTCCAGGGACGTGCTAACGTGTTAGAGAGGCAGGGGCTGAAATCCCATATAAAGAGGGCACTTTTGGACAAAAATAGCTGATCTACAAGCTCTCAACGCGTCGCAGCGCGACGCGTTGAGAGCTTGTAGATCAGCTATTTTCGAGGTGCAACCCAGCACTCTTTAGCTACTGGAGATGTATGGTGTACGTACGGCATGGATCTCTAAACAAATTTGATCAATGCAAAATACTGTGTTCAAGTTCAGGAGACTTTGGAAAAAAGTGGCATTTGCATTTCTTTCACCATAGCAAATGCTGCATTTGTGGTCTGGAAAGGGCAGTTGTTTTACAGACGGGTAAAAGGGCAGGGGCTGAAGCCCCCTTTGATGTCTATGTGTGCACGTCCCTGGCCCTGTCCCACCACCACTCACACTGTCCACATATCAATACAGTCTACAGGGGACGATGGCACACATTCACAGCCCTGTCCCACCACCACTCACATTGTCCACATATCAATACAGGCTACATGGGACGATGGCACACATTCACAGCCCTGTCCCACCACCACTCACATTGTCCACATATCAATACAGGCTACAGGGGACGATGGCACACATTCACAGCCCTGTCCCACCACCACTCACATTGTCCACATATCAATACAGGCTACAGGGGACGATGGCACACGTTCAGAGCCCTGTCCCACCACCACTCACATTGTCCACATATCCGTCCAACCAAAATCGCTCCCCCCATCAGACCACAGTGAGCATGTTGTCCTGTGATGTCCCATGTCCAGTGGTGTACGGTAACCAAGTACATTCACTTAAGTACTGTACCTAAGTACAATTTTGAGGTATTTCCAATACTTTTACTTCTACTCCACTACATCTCGGATCCAAATGTTGTCCTTTTACTCCACTACATATTATTTGAAAACTTTTTGTTACTAGTTATTTTGTAGATGCATGCATTAACCACTTCAGCCCTATATACTGTACATTTCCGCCATTTGAAAATAGTTGATCTACAAGCTCACAATGCGTCGCAATGCGACGCATTGTGACCTTGTAGATCTGCTATTTTCAAAATATTGTGACATTCTGCATAACGAGTACTTTCAATTTTGGTACTTTAAGTACTACATTTTGATGGCAATACTTTTGTACAACAGTACATTTTGAATTCCGGACTTTTACTTTGCAACAGTAGTATTATTACGACATTGCAGTATTGATGATACCACTTTTACTTCAGTGGAAAACAATGAGTACTTTTTCCCACCACTGTCCGTCCGTCAGATCCACATGTACCAGCTGTCGCGGCTGCTCCACGACTACCACAGGGACCTGTACATCCACTGACCTGTACATCCACTGACCTGTACATCCACTGTCTGTCTGTCAGATCCACATGTACCAGCTGTCGCGGCTGCTCCACGACTACCACAGGGACCTGTACATCCACCTGGAGCAGCAGGAGATCGGCCCCAGCCTCTACGCCACGCCCTGGTTCCTCACCGCCTTCGCCTCGCACTTCCCCCTGGGCTTCGTGGCCAGGGTCTTCGGTAAGCACCCCTGGACTATACAGTTCTCAGTCGCCATGACATGATTTCATGTCATTTGGATTCCATAGAAGCCCAGCGTGTCTTGTGTGAAAGCATTGCTGCGCACCGAAAATAGCAGATCTACAAGCTCGCAACACGTCGCAGCGCGACGTGTTGTGAGCTTACAGACTGGCTATTTTCGGTCATTTGTTGTTGGGCATGGTGTGGGGGAAAAGCTTGGAATAAAATATTAAGGGCTTAATTTAATTTGTTAATTTGAGAAGAATTAAATCAAGCCATTATTTAACTGACATAGAGTTAGTAGCTAGTGGTCTAGACTCCACTGATCTATTCCATTCCAATAGTTGTCCTTATTCTGTTATCTTAACCTTCCATATTAAACTCGTAGTAACTGATTCATTGCAACTTATGTATGAGCGAGCATACAGTATGGGCACATTTCCTAATAATGGTGACTCAACCATTCAATCCAGTACAAGATCCTGTATTCTCTTCTCTTTTTTTTAACACGGCCTCTTTAAATAGTCTCCAGTGTGAATAGATTTTAATCCATTCACGATATTATCGTTACTTGCCTAGAATTTAGATTACCGGCTTATCATCTTTCCTGAGAACTGACCCTGTGTTTACACTGAAAATGCCATCACACCCACATCATAGCCCCCCCCCCCCCCCCCCGCCCCACCCTACCCCTCCATTTGTCTTCTCCCTCCTTCCACTCGTCTACTACATGCCTTTGTTTTCCCTCACCTCCTCATTCTTTTCCATGCCAACGATTTAGTTCACGGTCAATTTCCTGCGTGGTTCTCAGTCACTGAACCTGATCCGCTGGCTCCACACGTTTCGGAGCAGCGCCCTGTGTGTCTGAGTGGCATCGTACAGTGGTGGTGGTGAGGGCTCCGGCAGACGCCATGTGGGGCTCCACGCCTGCATTCCTCTCTCCTTTTAATCTGCCGTGTAATCTGATACAACCCTGACCCAACTTGGCCCTATCTTGATGCGTGCACACGGCGCGCACTCCCCCCCCCCCCCCCCCCCCTTCTCTCTCTCCACACACGCACACACACACACACACCTACCGTATTCGCTTTGTTCACATTAGCTCATGCATGTGTTTGCTTAACGCTTTTTGCTGACGTCAAACCATCCATCAAGCATGAAGCCCTCAAGTTCACATTCAGCACTTAATCCTGTGGTGTGGATGTTGGTATAATCCATAATCCATAAATATGTAAATAAAGCAGGCTGTAACACTCCCCCCCCCACGTCTCTTGGCCGCTTCAGGACTTCCCTGTATTCACATCTCCAAACAACCTGTTTGTGCTTTTATTACTGCTTGTATTTACGTTTATTTCCAACGTTGATGCAGGTCATAGTACTGTTTTCTCCATTCATCTTTTTAGTTTAAAGTGAGTTGAAGCTGGGGGTGTGGGTGAGAGATGGTGAGCAAGCTAACTGTGCCTGTACGTGTGTGTGTTTGTGTGTGTGTATTGTGTATTTGTAGTACTGTATGTAATCTCTCTCTCTCTCTCTCTCTCTCTCTCTCTCTCTCTCTCTCTCTCTCTCTCTCTCTCTCTCTCTCTCTCTCTCTGGCCGCCGTCCTCTCTCCTTCAGACATGTTGTTCCTGCAGGGGTCAGAGGTCATCTTCAAGGTGGCCATGAGCCTGCTGGGCAGCCACAAGCCTCTGATCCTGCAGCATGACAGCCTGGAGTCCATCGTGGACTTCATCAAGACCACCCTGCCCAACCTAGGACTGGTGCAGATGGAGAAGACCATCAATCAGGTGTGTGTGCACTTGCGCAGTTCGATTTTCCTCCACAAGAATTGAGATCACTATTCTCTCACGATTCTCATTTTTTCCATAAAAATATTTATTGTCTTTAGTCTGTAGTTGCTGAACATACTACATTCAAAATGTGGCACCTGGAGCCAACTACTGTGGCTTTAGTGTTTGTATACTAATAATTATAGTCAGAATAGTCATCTGAGTTAAAGATTATAGATGAAGAATTAGCGTTTGAATAAGATTTGTTTGAATAAGTCCAAATTTATTTGAGCCAGAGAGTAACCTAGCTAGGTGGAGGAATACAGACCCAACAAGCAGGAAGACTGCCTCTGTAGAGCAGACTCTGTTGTTGTTCACGTTGCATTCCGTTGTACTCCGTGTAGTAAGTGCAACACTGTGCTTTCATCTTCCATAGAGTGACCTCGTTCAGTTTCGTGGCCTTAGTTCCCGCGATTAGTTACGGTACCTTAGAGAAGAGTACTTAATAATGGAAGGTGTGCTACTGTGCTTGTTGTGAGGTGTGGGTGTGGTGTGGAGTGCCATGGTGTGGCTGTGTTGTGGCTTTGTGTTTTTGTGGTGTGGTGTGGTGTGGTGTTGTTTCTGCCACTGACTGCGTAACAATTTCTCATAAGAAATCATATAATATGCTACCGTCTGCTTCCTTACCGTCGTACATAGATGAACATAATTCCATTGACCTGATGTACTGGCGATAAATGATATGTCTTTATTTACAACCCAATAAGTGCGATTTACCCCCTATTAAATGACAGTGTTGTTATCTGTTATCTCTATTGTTTGAGAGCGATAGGGCTCATGTTTTGCCACGCACGTGCGTGTGTTTGTGAGTAACATGGGATGTAAGATCGGAGCATTCAGAATTAAATGGTGAATGACACTATGTTGCAAAATGAAAAACAAACAAAGAATTCAACAGAAGAGAGTGTGAAGTAAGTGTGCACATACTTGCCAGTCATCGCAAATGTAGTTGTAACAAAGCTCTTGTTCTCAATGACACAATGATACTTTTGACAGGCGGCTTGAAAAGCCAGCTGTCAACAACCACCCAGAGGACTAGTGGCGTTCAGAGTAATACAGTAAGAGAGTGGCGACACTAGCGTTGACTGACTCCCATTGTAACAATGGAATGCGGAAGTGCTCATTCTATCTCAATGGGATAGTTCCAGCCATAGGAGCAATGTTTGGAACTATAGCCCGTAGGCACCCGCTTTGCGGCGAGATCAAAGCATGTCGCTACTCTCCTACTCTACACTCTGGTGGCGATGCAGTGGTGAGATTCTCATGATTGGCTGGCCGGCCTGTCACTCAAGATGACAATGACAGTCCTTTTCACGATTGGACGATTTGTGTGTGTGTGTGTGTGTGTGTGTGTGTGTGTGTGTGTGTGTGTGTGTGTGTGTGTGTGTGTGTGTGTGTGTGTGTGCGTGTGCGTGTGCGTGTGCGCGTGTGCGTGTGCGTGTGCGTGTGCGTGTGCGTGTGCGTGTGCGCGTGCGCGTGCGCGTGTGCGTGTGCGCGCGTGCGTGCGTGCACCATCAGGTGTGTGAGATGGATGTGTCCAAGCAGCTCCAGGCCTATGAAGTGGAGTACCACGTCCTGCAGGATGAGCTGATGGACACGCCCGCTACGCTCAACCAATCGCTCAACCAGCGCACCGCACAGCTAGAAAGAAACAATCAGAGCCTCCGGCAGCAGAACCTTGACCTCCTGGAGGAACTTCAGGTACGACCATAAGGCCACATTCAGATTTCCCAAACTCTCAGCCTCTCGCTCACTCACGCTCGCTCACTCCAGCATGGCCGTGTTACGGTGAAATTGGTGACCTGTTGACATACGTGACCATCTTGTGGACTTCACGTAACTTACATGGAGGTCTTTAAATACGTGGCCTAAATAGCGCAAGGTTGAACTCTGCTACTAAACAAACCGCAATGATTTACGTTCGGACGCTGATGTTATTCAGTTACCCGATGGTCACATATTTGGTCATATATTTTCAGTGGCCAAGTGTGAGTGAGCGAGTGGCCGGCATTTTGGATATTGGAATTCAGCTATAGAGTTATATGACTAGAGCCCCAGCTATTCATTTCAATGGAAGTTACTCACTGGCGTTTGAAGCACCCGGAAGAACGCTCTCTACTCTTCATTTTTCTTGATTTGGACACCAAAATGTGGTTCATGAACGAGCGCTCAGTGTTAAACCCCAGCTGCGCGCTCTTTTGCTTTGCATGTACTTCGCCCACCTGCAGTTCCTGCTTTGGCCAGTAGGGCAAGGCGCATTCACTGTTTCCCAGAAACTCTGGGGTCTGGGTACGAGTCTCTCTCTCACACGCAGTGACGCGTACACACACACACACACACACACACTTCATACTGCAATAGCTCTAATAACAAGTCAGCCCTACAGAAGACAGCCTGTTCCTTTCTGTTTGTTATTGTGTTGTTGTTTTGTCTCCTCATCTGCTTTCAATGACCCGTCCTCCCTCTCTCCCTCTCTCTCTCTCTCTCTCTCTCTCTCTCTCTCTCTCTCTCTCTCTCTCTCTCTCTCTCTCTCCCCCCCACCCCACTCTCCAGGTGTCCCAGGCCCGGGTCTGCAGCATGGAGAGCCATGTGGGGATCCTGGTTGACTCGGAGGGCCAGCTGAAGGAGCAGGTGTCTGCCCTGGAGGAGGAGAAGAGATGCCTGCAGAGCACGGTCACACACCTGCACAGCCTCCTCGTCAGCCTGGGCATCTACGCCACCCCCGACGGACACTCGCTGACCCCCGACGGACACTTGCTGACCCCCGACGGACACACACACGCAGCCCTCACACACACCCAGCGGCGCGGTGGGCCAGACAGTGGGGCGAACGGACTGGGGAACGGGATGCCGCTCTCTCTTCTTCCCCACCCGCTGGCTCTCCCGGATGGCCCGTAAAACAAACCACACTGACCAACTCACTGAGAACACTAAGCTGGGCTGCATGGGACGCAGCGAGCAGAGAGAAGCTATGGCTGCCTGGGACTTCTAAGAACCAGGAGGAGGAGGTCTGGTTGGTCGGTTGGTCGGGAGGAGAGATGTTAAGATGATTCCTTCATCTGCTTTGCAGCCTCCAGAATGTTCTAGATGGCACCAATCACACCATGCCAAATAAATCACCAGAAAAAGAAGGGAGATGGAGGTGTTGGAGGGAGACCAGGCGTAGGAGACTGTCGGCCCCTGTGCGACTTTGCTTGCACAGGGGCCGATTCTCAATTGGCCCCCAGCTCAATTCTTTTGTTTAAAACGAATGTGTGATTCGACCAACAGTCTCCCAAAGAAAGCACTGTATGTACACACTGGGTCCGCACTGTGACATGAGACCCAATGCACGTTACATTTGCACCATACTTGTAATTTTGTCTTTTCTTTTTTTTTATGTTTTGTATGTTTGTTTGTTTTGTGTGTTGTTATGCGTGTGTATATGACAGGGTTTGAGTTTGTGCTCATGAATGTAGCGGTTGCAGTGACGCTCAAATGGCAAACGAATGTCTAAATGTTTCAGCCATAACAAAGATTCAACGCCACCTATATCAAACTATACGTCTCATAGGCTGATCATCAGCTTTGGGGCTAATGAGAAAGATCAATGCCTAGCAGAGGAACAGGTTGAATAGTGTTTGTCAGATAGTGATATTTAGCCTCATCTCCATTAAGTACAATAGGAGAGAAAGACTGAACAAAAATATACTGCCATCATCACTCCCCTTTCTTTCCATTGTGAAACTGTTCAACCTCCTTATGTTGATTTCTACTTTCACTCCAATGAACAATGAATGCTCCAATCCAGTTCCTTTGTCATTGGTCTGTCTTGTTCACGCATAGCATACCTGTTGATTGAAACAGAAATGGCTCTGGTTTCATACAAGTAGGTTTTTCTAATCGGTATGAATGTCTGCCTTTTGAGTGCCTGATCAATTCGTTTTTGCGGAATTACAGCAAGGAATGATTCATTTCTGAAATGCTCTGTTTCTGTTAAGACAATCTGTACAACTGCTATAAAACTACCTACTGTATTCAGCACACTGAAAGCTTTACAGACAAAGCTGGAGCTTGTATTGCGTGTGTGTGTGTGTGCGTGCGTGCTATGGCAAATGCATGCATGTCATTCACAGAAACATGTTGATTTACACTGTAAACACATTGCTTTAACTCCCAACTGTCTTTGTTTCAATGCATAATATAATTCATTTTTATTGGTAATTATTGTATTGTCCCGTACTTTGCTGAAATACATCTGCTCACTTTTCCAGTGCAACAGAAGCACAGCCCCCCCCCCCCCCCCCTCTCTCTATTGTTTTGTTGTAGGTGTGTAGTCTAGTGTGTACACAACACAAAGACTAACAAGGAAGTTCTCTCTCTCTCTATTGTGTTGTTGTTGGTGTGTAGTGTGTTGTTGGTGTGTAGTGTGTTGTTGGTGTATAGTGTGTACACACACTCTAACAAGGAAGTTCTTAGGGTATTTACACTTACAGTAAGTGCGAGTGTGTGTCACATTCCTGGCATTGGTGCACCGGTATTCTGTTTCGTTGTTTGCCAGGCATCATTTCCTGCATCGAAACATTCAAGGTAATCATTTTATAATCTTTTGCTGTAAGCGTTTTGCAATTATACAGTACATGACATGTACCATGAGCCCGGGGGGGGGGGGGGGGGTCTCATGGTACATGTGGGGGCTCCCCACCCCCTTTTTTTTAAGATTTTCTTTTGTAATTCTGTGCTTCATTTAGAGAGAGGAAGCCAATGGCAGAGAGGGGAGTTAACAGTATGCAAGACATGACAGGAGTCAGATTGGGTCCTCTCGACTCATTATGGTCATTGCACTAACTGGCTGTGCCACCAAGCGCCACACCTTGATGGGAGAAGCGTGTGTGCGTGTGTGCGTGTGTGCGTGTGTGTGTGTGTGTGTGTGTGTGTGTGTGTGTGTGTGTGTGTGTGTGTGTGTGTGTGTGTGTGTGTGTGTGTGTGTGTGTGTGTGTGTGTGTGTGTGTGTGTGTGTGTGTGTGTGTGTGTGTGTGTGTGTGTGTGTGTGTGTGTGTGTGTTGCATCTATACGGTAATACAGGTGGTTATAAGCTCAGTCAAAATGGCCTTGACTCTGGCTGATAGCAGTCATTCATTGGGGTAATAATGGAGGCATTTCACATTCAGAGGCATGTGATCATCACACATTTCTCTCATGTCATCAGTCCTACGTTACGCTCTGATTTTCGTAGGTAATCTTTTAATCGGCTTCTGCCAAAAAGAGGAGTGTCTTCACGCCACGGTATGATTCCAGAGAACTTGGTGTACACCTGTTCATCAATCACCTGTTCATCAATCACATGTGTGCTGTTTTGGTACATTTGAGCTTTTTATTACATTCAACATGCCGCATATATAACACAATGACAAAGGTCTGCGTAGTTTTTAGGCTTTTTGACTTAAACCCTATTGTATGCACACTAGTCGTGCAACGGTGTCACACAGCGAAAAGAACAGATCTATAAGCTCACACAACACGTCGCATTGTGGTACGTGCATCGGGTAATTTTCGGGAGGTGGGAGGGGGCTACATTTTTTAATATTTGCACCCATAATGTCATGCCGAGAATAGCTACACCAGGTTGAAAATGGTTAAATCACCACAATACTACATTAGACTAGACTATGTTTTTGGCTGGGGACCCCCGAAAATGCTTTGGCCATGTATCGCGACCCCTGACCCGCCCCCCTCCCCACCACCAATACAAATGTACCGCTACAGATAGATAGATTCTTTATTTTTGTGTCATACACCCAAGGCGCCCAGCCCACATGGACTTATAGGACACACCATACAAATCATTGCTTCAATATTGCATAAGTGTACAAGAAACAGTTTTATTTTTTTTTATTTATTTTTTTACACAAACAAAACATTCTGCCTTTTTTCCCACGCTTTGCATAAAAAGTCTGCTAAAGCAAAAATACCTTTCCTAAATCATAGTCCTCTAACCAGAAAAAGTTAACACAGATGGTCATTTTACAAAATAATACATGTCTTAATTCTTCATATAATGGGCAGTAAAACAAAAAAATAATTTCATTTTCAATTTCTTTCACATCCCACACTAAACACACTCTGTCCTCCTCAGGAGTACCAAATTAATCTACCCGTTTCTAAAGCTAATGGTAAGGTCCCAGAATGCAGCTGTGCACAAAAAGATCTCTGACTTTACAATAACCTTAATAATAATAGAGAAAATACATAATAAATAAATACTGAAACCAGATATAATCATTATGGAAGTTTAAGCATGCACGCATGTGTACTATGTAAACTCTAAATTTCTATTTTCCAGCCATTCAGTTGCAATTCTTTTTATATATATATATATATATATATATATATATATATAATTTCGGGACCCCCCGAGGGGTCGCGACCCCAGGTTGAGAACCCCTGGACTAGAGCATCTATTGTACACTGTCAGTTATTGAGGATTTGAATGTTTAACGTTTTCACTCAGGTCACCTGTGCTGACGAGGCCTATCCAGGACAGTCACACCTGCGCACACATTTCTTCCAATCACAAGTAAACTTTAACAGCATGGAATATCACCCATGTTTGGTGGTTAATGTCACATGACTCACAAAACCATCTTTACCTACTGTAATTGTGTGGGGGGAAAAAACAAAAACAAATGGTGGTATTAGTAGTATTCGTGCTGCCCTCCCATGGGTGTAAATGACATTTATTTTTTGTGTTATTTAGAACTTTATAGGCCCCTTGGATGCATATATACTGTACTGTACTGTACTGTACTGTACTTCACCTTGTCCTAGCCTCCCAGGCCAAAAAGGATATTTTCATGACAAAGCAACCCATGTTAAACCAGAAGCCCTAATCCGTGGTTCTCAACCTTTACGAATCATATACAGAGTCCACCCCCCCCCTTCTCCATACACACACATACACAACATAATCATGAACTGAGGACCCCACCACCTTGACAAGCTCTTGGAATTGTAGGAGTTCAGGCATTACATTTCGTCTTTAGTCTTTCTTATAATATTTGACAATTTGGTTTGACCAGTTTTTATAGTATAGTTTTTGATACTTTTGGTGCAGCATGCAGTAGTGGTCTTTAAAAATGTCAAGGTATTAAAAAGGTCTTTAAAGTCAACAAAATCATCTGGGGACCTGACCCGAGAACCACTGCTTTATATAACATGCTCTTCCGGACACACCTGTCTGTGCTAATCAGACTGCTTAGTAGTTAAACCATGCTCAACTTATTTCAATAGGTTTACTGTCTAATCCAGTCTGGCATTAGTAGCACTGGCTGAGATTGGCTATGGTGAATCTATGATAATAATGTTGGTACCTTTTGTGTTATTTTTAGGCTAGACTCTTGCGCACACTAATCTTACCCTTTTTAGCAAGCGGCCATGTGGATTGGGTAATCGTAATTGAGTTGTTGAATTGTTTTGAGCAAGGGTAGTACAAGCCTTACTGTATGCCCTTTTCATGACCTGCATCATAGAGAATGTTGGGGTTGTGTACGTATGTCCTGCGTACTGGGTTCACTTCAGTATCTACTGTACAATATAGTTTTCACATTAACTATTTAAACCCTGTATAGCCTACTTGAGTTGACCGGCATCCACCAGGGGTCTACATTTGGTCCCCTCCTTTTTTCCCTCAAATGTGGTGATAGTTGTGAGATTGTACTGTACTGTACTGTACTGTACTGTACTGTACATCAGCAATTTTCAGCGAATGTTCACCTATTATGACATGTCCAGAAAATGGACACAATGGTTTTATGTACTGTACTGTGTACTATGTACTGTACACAAAAATTGATAATTCAGCGCATGTTTAACATGTTTAAACTTTGAATTGATTGTGATTGGCTGCTACAGCCAGAGAGTGTATAGAAATAGCCCTACATGTTTGGAATAGATACGCAACTGTTATGAGAATGTCTCTCATGCAGCCCAAACATTCCTGCTTTTAATTTTGTCAACAAAGATCTGAGGCGATCCTTGATTAAAGATTACATAAATCACAACTAATTATAGTTTATTTATATAGCACGAGCTATAGTAACACTAGCAAGGTTACAAAATACAAAACAAGATAAAGAAAAGATATTAAAAAAAATAGAGCAGCATAGAAAAGAAAACGTACATAGTAAATATAAAATACAAATGGCATAAAATGTGATAAGAATGGATAAAAAGATTACATCTCTCTTAATCCATTTTGGGCAGGAACCCCGTGTTTCAAACATGTTATAATTTAGCTATTGAAAAATAGCAGATCTACAAGCTCATAGCGCGCCACCGAGTAGCCGGGCTACATGCGGAGAACCCCTTTCTTTTTGTTTAAAATCATCATAATCCATTCTAAACCTCTAGAACATATTCAATCCTGTGCAAATATATTCTAAATTGTGTGTGTGTGTGTGTGTGTGTGTGTGTGTGTGTGTGTGTGTGTGTGTGTGTTGCACGCTTTCAGAGAGGGGGCAGGTCTTACCTGATCTAAGCATTGGCTTAACTGCTGTAGCGTGTTTGTGGTAGAAACTCGGTGAGACATCTGTGGACAAACAACTTCTCAGTGGAGTGTAGCGAGCGAGAGCAGGATCACCCGCCGTCTTAAGTGCTGCCTACACTTGTGTAAACAGGGGGTGTGTGTGTGTGTGTGTGGCAACCAAAGCAGCGTTTGTGCCGGTGCCCAGATATTTGTTTTGTTTGGCACACGGGGGCTTTACTCCATCTCTGCTCCACCCTGGTGCCCTGCCCTCTCGTGCTGCTCCTGGTGCCCTGCCCTCTCGTGCTGCTCCACCGCACGCCTGCATGTCCTCCACGAACCCCCGTGGTCGTTTCGTCATGCTCACCTTCGGCGTGACAGAGCAACACAGAGCCATGTGCTGTAAAAGATGAAATGATGATGAGTTCATGATGATGAATAAGGTCATTAACTGCTTGATTACAGTAAGAAGCAGAGGTCAATATGCAGCCCTTCATAGACTACAGTGGGTGTGTCAATCCAGTCCACTTTATTTATTCACATTTAAAACGACATTGTTGAATCATTACACTCAGTCGGTACCACAAAAAAGGAAGAAAAATACTAAAATGCAGAGAGCAAAACAACCATACATAATGAACAGGGCAACATAATGCAGTGGAAACAGCAACTCTTAGGCCCTAACCACACCAAAGGGTCACCATGCAACTCCTTGGGTCCAAACGGTTGCGAGGAGTTAACGCTAAAACCGTCGTGACCCTTTGGTCGTGCTTTGGGGCCATTGAATTCCATGCGTTGAATCACTAGGGTCAACGTGGGTCAACGTGCAACAAGACATATCACACCGCAGAGACAACACTAAAACCGTCTTGACCCTTTGGTGTGGTTAGGGCTTTAGGCCCAAGCCTCACCAATGATTCTCCATGCAACTCCTTGCAACCAAACGGTTGCGAGTACTTGCATACAGTAGTTGGCTAGTTGCATGCAACCATTATCCCAAATGGCAGTTGCAAGGAGTTGCATTGGTGTGCATTGGTGTCCTTACAACTGTTTTATTGCAACTTGCAAGGAGTTGCGACTAGTTGCATTGGTGTGATTTGGGCTTTAATCGGCATGTTCGAACACCAAGGAGTGAGTGTTCAAACATGATTTAAACACAGGCAAGGCAAGCAAAGCTCTAACATGAGGTGGAAGATCGTTCCACGGCGTGGGTGCTACAACGGAAAAATGTCAGAGATAAGACATTTTTTTCTTCTTCCCCTTCATGTTGTAAAATACACCTGGCTACTGCCTTATCAGACTACCTTTACACACACACAGTACCTTCACACCACCATATCACTTTGATGTAGCCTAGTATACACGGTAAAATAAAGTAATCTATAGTTGGATGTAATTATTAATGGTGCTGTAATTAATAAGGAACATGATGTGCTAACTAGGGAGCACCGGTCAGTACAAAAGGTCCAAGTGGATGGAGTGACAGCCGAGATCATAAAAACTGGCAGTAAATCTTGATATCAAAGGAGCTACATTTGTGTGTGTGTGTGTGTGTGTGTGTGTGTGTGTGTGTGTGTGTGTGTGTGTGTGTGTGTGTGTGTGTGTGTGTGTGTGTGTGTGTGTGTGTGTGTGTGTGTGTGTGTGTGTGTGTGTGTGTGTGTGTGTGTGTGTGTGTGTGTGTGTGTGTGCGTGCGTGCAGACATTAAGTTAAGTCTGGTAATGCTAAGACAATACAGTAGCTCATTTCCTTTTCGAACATGCAGTGTAAAATAAATGATATCAATAACCCATGGCTTTGGCACAGTTAACACAACCTATACTTTGTTGTACGTCAATCTACAAGCTCAACGCATCCATCTGTTTGTAGATCTACAAGCTCACAACGCATCCATCTGTTTGTAGATCTACAAGCTCACAACGCATCCATCTGTTTGTAGATCTACAAGCTCACAACGCATCCATCTGTTTGTAGATCTACAAGCTCACAACGCATCCATCTGTTTGTAGATCTGCAATGTTTGCGAGTGTTCACCTATTTTCACCCAATGTTCACCTATGTTTGCCTGTTATGATATACCCAGTATAGAGCCGCCCGCTAGGCCAGTGGTTCCCAAAGTGGGGTCCGGGGTCTCCTAGGGGTCCTTGACAGAGTTCCAGGGGGTCCCCAGCTAAATCATAATTACGAACCAAATGGACCCTTAAGGGTCTGTAACCCAGAGAGAGTACAAAGGGAACCAAATGGACCCGTTGTACACTCTCAGAGCTAAATTATCTTTGATTTTACAATATAAATTGGGGTGCCAGAGATAGAAATGCCATTAAATGGGGGTCCGTAACCTAATTCAGGTCAAACCTGGGATCCTTGAAATGAAAATCGGTGAAAAGCACTGCCAGAGCCGTAAAAATCTCTTATGCGGCTTCCTTTTGGCATATATTTTCTAATGGGGGTCCGTGGGCTAATTAGTGTCAATTTGAGGGTCCTTGACGTGAAAAAGTTTGGGGACCACTGCGCTAGGCTTCATGTGGTTAAGATGCTGTGTCAGCTCCAGACACACGCAGTGCATATAACATGTCTGTTGCAAAATGCCTTTACAGTGAATCCTCAATCCTGCTGTATGTGTATCCAGCATTGCACACCACAGGATTTGCATTGTTTGCATGCAAGTCTGTGGGCAAACAGACAGATCCTGTCAAGATAAGCAGCAGCAGCGCTTGGGTAGGCAACATCCTTGCCAATAGCAAATCGATGCCAACTTACAGTCAGTTGTAGTAGGTCGAGTTACAGGAAGGTGGCAACTGTTGTTTGCCCAAGCTGCAGAAAATGACTTTATGATGCCAGCTAAAGCTCGCTGTAAAATGACCATGTGTGTTAAATGGTGTTGAACCCTAACATCCATATTCTTGGGGGAACATAGCCCAAAAAATAGCATACCTACAAGCTCACAATGCGTCACAACACATTGTGAGCTTGTAGACATGCTATTTTTCCGCTAAGCAATTCGGTGCAAAGGACCTGTCAGGCCCTGAGTTGACCGCCGTGGGCCAGTTTTATTTAAAGTCTAGAGGGTTTAAGTTGTTAAATATGATGTTGGGGGAAGAAGTGCAGTGCAGGTGTGTGGGTTAGGTTAAGCTGTGGCAACGCAGGAATGCAGATTTATGACTTGTCTTATGGGAGCTGATTAACACTAATGAACACTAATTAAAGATCTGAGGGTTCTCACGCCTTTAAATTATTCAGTTACCAGTGCCACTCGAACAATCATTTCTAAACTGACAGTTTTATGACAATATGCCGCCAAGCCAAGACTGTGTGTGGCATGAAGTAACGATTGTATAAACATCTAAAGACTAAATACCGCACATGAAATCCTCTGTGTTCATTTAACTCTTGAGAGTGCAAATGTAACCAAAATGAGTACTCTCTGAGTTGCAAATGGATCAATTATCATAGAAGAGGCTTTTCATGTGCACACTTCACCGTTATCAATAAA
>NC_136809.1:45779367-45799367 GCF_951216825.1 Electrona antarctica
AACGCTTGAAACTGAATCATTTCAAAAGACTCTCCCTCGTCTGATTTCCCAGGTGAATTCTTCCTGTAGCTGTTGTTGGGATGCTTGTAATTGTGTTTATGGAGGCTAATTCTGATGAAAGTGACGCACACAGTACATGCATTTGATGTTTTCTACTATAGTTTTTCAATGTGTATTTTCACATCACTATACAGTACATAAGTCCATTGTTGGAATGGGAGGAGTGATGTTCTGCAATGGGAGGAGTGATGTTCTGCAATGCCAAAGCCATACTGATCAGTAGCCATACTGATCAGTAGCGAAAGAACAATGTTCACACCCCGTCTTTCTCTGTGAGCGTTTTTATGAATTCATGAATTGTCACCCCACTGCAGGTACAAGCGAAAGGAAGCAAAGCAAAGTTACTATATTTACCCAGGGTAACTGGACTAAGCATCAGATACTTGTTTACAGCCAGGCCCTGCTCATAGAACATTTCATGGTAGTGGTTCAATGCCTTGCTCAAGGGCACTTCAGCGTTGAGTTCAATATAAATCAAAAGTGCCTAGTACTCAAGTAAAAATAAACTTTACATTTTTCTACATTAAATTCATCTCATCTCATCTCATTCAGTTGTGAAAACAGACACTTGGAAAAGAGTATAGACTTTATTACCAGGCTATGGGCCAAGAGGCCCCTAGGGCCAAGAGGCCCCTAGGGCCGGCCAAGAGGCCCCTAGGGCCTAGGCTTTTTCCATCGTGGTCCTCTACATAATATCTGAATCGGTCAGAATCTGTATCGGCAGATAATATGACCCTACAAATAATTGGAGATCGGATATTGGTCATAATTTCATAATCGTGCATCCTACTAATAATGATAATACCATTAATTTAGGTTATGCCGTAAACTAATGGTATTATTGTCTGGAGAAACCCATTTTCAGCGCATGTCATGCAAAGGGAGGGATCTGACCTCCGAGTCTTAGGATGAGATAAAAGCAATGAGGGCGTTTATACAGACTAACAATCCTCTGAAAAGGAATTTGGCAAAGTGTCGGTTTGCCGGTACTGCTGTGAGATGGAGTATAAATTGCAGTTGATTCATGATCTACAAGTCAAACTGTCAATCAGCGTTGCTTTACGAAAGCACACTAATGTTTGTTTGGGTGTGCGTCAGGAAATTGAGATCATTCTTTTGTTGGGAGTAGTATTTGATAAGAATAATAACATGTCATGTCACCAACCGTTAGAACAGCCATTGACTCATGTACTGTCTAATGGTTAAATTGGGAACCTCATACTCTTATTTGGTCTATGATCTATTGGATCTCATTCATGGGGTGGGACTGTATTCTATTACTGTAGGCCTATGTCTGACAAAAGAAATGGAATCGAAGCAGGTCGAGTGATGAGCGAGATTACCTCCGGACGGACACACACACACACACACACGCACACGCACACGCACACGCATGCACACACGCACAGACCGACCCTCTGGCCTCCTGTAGAGGCACACTGTAAAAAAAAAAACTTGCAGATACAGAATCAACACATCGAGGACCAAAGAGAATCAAGGCATGGTACATGATTTTAATCATCATCATTTAGTCATGCAGTTTATTTGTTTTGGGGGTATTTGTCACTATATACATTTGCTCATAAAGCACATGAATTGTGTCCTCTGCATTTCCCCATCCTAACTGTTGGGAGCAGTGGTGATGATGAGGTATGTTCACGTGTGTGTTTCTACATCCAAATGAGCTTCGATGTTATGATGCCAGACAGTGCAATCAAACATGTCATATTTGTTCTTACTGGTGCTCAAGGCAATGTCCTAGCATAGCCTTTCTCTTCAGAGGATTAGATTCAGCTCTGATCTGTAAATTCTGTTATTGTGCGGTTTCTCCTTTCAACCTACTATTAGATGTGTATTGATTGAATAAGGCCCCAAGGTGATCTCAAGCAAAGAGCATGACACTCACTCACGCATGCACACACTCATGTGCACGCGCGCGCACACACACACACACACACACACAATTTACAATTTACAATTTAGGCATTTAGCAGACGCTCTTAATCCAGAGCGACTTACATTAAGCAAGAACAAAAAAGCATGGGAATACATCACATATGTAAAATGCAGTTTATCAATAAACATGCGTAAGCTAAGAACGTAACTAGAACATATCTATATAATGACACTATACATATAAACTATACATATATGCTATACTATGCTGTACATAATTATATACTATGAAGTGCTATGACTACATACAATGCACTTATTGTGCTGTCTACATGACATGCTATAAGTCTGTTTCAAATGCTATCTAAGTCTAAGAAGTGCTGTCTAAGGGGGTAGGGTAAGTACTATGGGCCATGATGGAGTCTGAAAAGGTGGGTTTTCAGACTACGGCGGAAGATCGGGAGTGATGCTGCAGTTCTGATTGCAACGGGAAGTGCATTCCACAGTTTTGGGGCCAGAAGGGAGAAGAGTTTGGGACGTGTGGAGCGTTGTCCCGGCGTTTTTAGTGAGGGTACTTCCAGCTTCCCTGCGTTGGCTGATCTGAGTGCGCGGGAGGGTTTGTAGGGTTCAATCATGCTTGCAAGATATGGGGGAGCCATACCTTTGGTTGCTTTGAATGCCAGCATCAGAGTTTTGTATTCTGTGCGGGCAGCGACCGGGAGCCAGTGCAGGGAGCGGAGCAGGGGGGATACGTGTGAGAATTTTGGCTGGTTGAAGACCAAGCGAGCTGTGGCATTTTGGATCAGTTGGAGAGGCTTAAGTGCACACACACACACACACACACACACACGGGATCCATTCCCACATTACATGGAATCTCTTTTGGGAAGTCTGTACACTGTCTGATATGTTTGATGTTTATGTTTGATAATATCACATTCCTATTGGGCACCTGTTCTAAATTGTCAAGATTTTTCCTACAGAAAAACAAAATAGGGAAAATAGCAGAACTACCAGCTCACAACATGTCGCTGCACGTTGTGAGCTTAGATGGACTTGTTTATGAAGTACATATGGCTTAAGTGGTTTGGAAAATGTACCCCCTCTGCTTTCTTTAGAAATCGAACTCGTGCTCAATCGCTCTGCTCTGCTTCTCCCAGTGCACCATCTTTACCTGCGTTGGGTACGGTGTTGTTTCCCATGGGATTTGGGAGCAGTAGAGAGAGGAGCGTGATATGTTTCTACTATGTATGATTGTGTTTTATTGCGTATGTGTTGTTGTTTTTACTGCCATACTGTCAGTCTGCTTGTGAAAGACAGAGATGTGATTGTTCTACAAGGAGATGTTAGCATGTGCCATACCTCAGTCTGATACTCGCCTCTTGTTACAACATAAACGTGCAACACACCCTCGAAAGACGCACCACGTACGATTCCAGACAGAGATCATGTTTGATAGCGTGCACACACACAGACACACACACACACACACACACAGACACAAACACACACACACAGACACCGGGTTTTATGGATTTGCATTTTTGTTTAGTGTTTTTTTTTGCCAAAGCCCCACAGCTGACTATATTTCTCTCTCTCATTGGAAGGTCCCAGGTATCGTATTTTCAATTTCTCACAATTACGTGTCACATATTCATTATCCATTATTTATGACAGTATCACTTCAGTATCAGTTCATCTGTTAAATAACATCTTATCGGATCAAGTTAAAGAGATAGAGACAAGTACCCAAAAGGGCACACGTACACACACGCGTACACACACACACACACACACACACACACACACACACACACACACACACACACACACACACACACACACACACACACACACACACACACACACACACACACATACAGGAGACCACATGCATGCCCTTGCACAATGTCTGGTCTTTTTGTTCCTTGTGTTACAGTCATTTTGGCGGCATATCCAAGGAGACACCGACTGACTGATGAAGAGTGATGAAGCATTATGGAATGTGAAGAACAGTACAGTAACTGTTTACACTGTTTCTATTCAGTTCATTTTTACGTGAAACATATTCATCAGAGACGTTAAATGAAATGCCCATTCTGAAACAACATGGATGTACAGTACATCGTTGATGTCAGGTGGAATGTCCAAAACCCAAACTAAACATTTTAAAATAGTGAAAATAATTAAAAGAAATATCCTTACTTTGCAACCTTTTCTCTTTGAAATTAAACTGTATAAAATCGTGAAAGGTGGCACATTTCTCTGGGTTGATGATGCGAGGGCATCAATTGTGTTGAAAACACAATGAAAACCAGTTAAACCAAGGCAGGCGCCCCTGCCAGCCAGGCGAGTGCCCATGCCAATAATGTCCCCTTCTGCCCACTTAGTGTCGTTCTGGTTGCATACTTGATCAGAAAATGTTAAATTATCTGTCCTTGTCTATGTGGTACGCTAAGGGCATAACTTTGGCTTCCACATTGAAGGTAAAAGTTCAGTTGAACACATTGGTGACTTGGGAGCATAGAGTTATATGCTTTGATAGAGAGAATGCGTTTTTAGATAAGACAGGTGAACTGTTGAGGGTAATCAAGGTCATATGGGGGTGAAACTAGAGCAGTGAGCTGAGCTGTACTTCTAGTTGTTTGTTACCTGTCTGGATGACGGTTACTAGCAGTTATTTCTTAACAAAATAAATCAACACGATGATATGCATGTAATTACATCTATTATATAACAACAATCAATCAATTCAACACCCAGATTCTTTCCCCTCTCTCTCTCTCTCTCTCTCTCTCTCTCTCTCTCTCTCTCTGTGATGTTGTGTCTCACATACACAAACATCTACTTGTACACAATCCTCTGAGACTCTGCGCGTGCGTGTAGAGATAGACCTGTCAACACTGTGCCCTCAGGTGTAGTGCCAACTGAACATTAATTATGGCTTACCCTTTTGTGGGTTGCCTGAACACGCCTTACTGTACACATACTATAGTCAGTGAATAATTGGCATCCTGCCCAAGTTCACACCCTGGAAGTCGTGTGTGTGTGTGTGTGTGTGTGTGTGTGTGTGTGTGTGTGTGTGTGTGTGTGTGTGTGTGTGTGTGTGTGTGTGTGTGTGTGTGTGTGTGTGTGTGTGTGTGTGTGTGTGTGTGTGTGTGCGTGCACGTGTGCGTGTGCGTGCGTGCGTGCGTATGTGCGTGCGTGCGTATGTGCGTGCGTGCGTGTGCATGTACATTATGTTTGCACAAACTGTATAAATATCTGTCAATCTATGTATGTGCCCACGTCGTATACTTGCAGTACAATATTTATGTTTATGGGTGCATGGGCGCCGCGGGTGGAACTGGGTGTGAAAATTTTCATGTTCACTGAAATTATTTTGACTCCTTGAACTCATGTCTGCTGGCAGGAGATTTTAACGAGGATGCTCCGATCAGGATAGGTGTTTTGGGACCGATCACCGATTGTTTTTCTCATGATCGGCCGATATCGATCTTGTGCGTAAGGGTAAAATTTTAATATTTCCAAAATATAAATATTTTGACAAAATATTTCTGTCAAAACCCACGTCAAAACTGTTCCTGTGTGTGTGGGGGGAGGAAGGGGAGAATGTTTAGGCCTGTCACAAAGATGCAAAATGATATTATTGCGACCGCAGGTCACATCTACTATGAAATCGTACATTTTTGTCCGTCAGTCAGTCAGTCACTCAAAATCCCCATACATGGGAAAGCCCCCATAATATGGGGGCTTTCCCATGTATGGGAGATCTGGGCGAGTCATATTAAATGCGATCTGCTGTCGCAATTAAGCCCATATATGGAGATCCCTGATGATCAATATTGGCCAGTAACTCTACATCTGACCTCAAACCCTATATGTCAGAACCTGTTCTGACATTCCATATGTTGATCCTTCCCCATCCGTGCTTCCTCTTCGATGTCTCCCTTTTGACTGATACCTGTCCATTCAAACTCTAGACGGGCCTGCCCCAAAGTCATTAGTGCAGCCGTGCCCAGCAGCCGGCGAAAATGAGTTCTCAACAGTTCCGGCGGATGCGTGCACGCGACCTCACCATTTAGGGCGAGGTAGCTTCTTGCCCTTAGGCGTCTTACTGGTACTATATATATGACTTTTATACCACTTAAATGGTATAAAATATCGGTTTCTCAAGATAGGGTAAATTGCCAATCACAGATAGGGTAAATTGCCGATCACCGATCGAGTCATTTGGAGGCCAATCGGAGCATCTCTAAATTTAACTACTTAACCCACAGTCGACTTAAAGAACTGGACACTGTCGTTACAACTTCACTTTGGACACCTTTTTCCGACTACACCAAGGGCTCCATCTTGCGCCACCCTTATCCCTTAGTTATCCCTAAACGTATTTGCCTTTTTTTGCTATTTTGAAAAACATTTTAAAATAGTTCAACTAGGCAATCTACATCGAGACATTGTGAGCTTGCAGATCGGCTATTTGAACTATTTTAAAAGGTTTATTAAAATAGTAAAAAAAAAAAGGCAAATTAGTTTAGGGATAAGAGTTAAGGGGTGGCGCAAGATATAGCCCTAAATCTCTTCGCCAACAATAGGCGGACTACAATTTACAATTACAATTTAGGCATTTAGCAGACGCTCTTAATCCAGAGCGACTTACATTAAGCAAGAACAAAAAGCATGGGAATACATCACATATGTAAAATGCATTTATCGCGAAACATGCGTAAGCTAAGAACGTGACTAGAACATATCTATATAATGACACTATACATATAAACTATAACTAGAACATATCTATATAATGACACTATACATATAAACTATACATATATGCTATACTATGCTGTACATATATACTATGAAGTGCTATGACTACATACAATGCACTTATTGTGCTGTCTACATGACATGCTATAAGTCTGTTTCAAATGCTATATAAGTCTAAGAAGTGCTGTCTAAGGGGGGTAGGGTAAGTGCTATGGGCCATGATGGAGTCTGAAAAGGTGGGTTTTCAGACTACGGCGGAAGATCGGGAGTGATGCTGCAGTTCTGATTGCAACGGGAAGTGCATTCCACAGTTTTGGGGCCAGAAGGGAGAAGAGTTTGGGACGTGTGGAGCGTTGTCCCGGCGTTTTTAGTGAGGGTACTTCCAGCTTCCCTCCGTTGGCTGATCTGAGTGCGCGGGAGGGTTTGTAGGGTTCAATCATGCTGGCAAGATATGGGGGAGCCATACCTTTGGTTGCTTTAAATGCCAACATCAGAGTTTTGTATTCTGTGCGGGCAGCGACCGGGAGCCAGTGCAGGGAGCGGAGCAGGGGGGAGACATGTGAGAATTTTGGCTGGTTGAAGACCAAGCGAGCTGCGGCATTTTGGATCAGTTGGAGAGGCTTCAGTGCACATGCCGGTAGGCCAGTAAGGAGAGAGTTACAATAGTCAAGTTTTGACAGGACTGTTGTCTGGATTAGGAGCTGGGATGATTCCTGGGTGAGGAACGGTCTAATTCGTCGTATGTTATAGAGTGTGAACCTACAGGATCGAGTGACAGCTGTGATGTGAGTTTTGAACGAGAGCTGACTGTCCAGGACAACACCAAGGTTCCTGGCTGTTGGGACAGACGTTACCAGGGCGTTGTCTACGGAAATAGTTAGCTCCCGCATCGGGCAGGACTTAGCTGGGAAGAAGAGAAGCTCAGTCTTGTCTGGGTTCAGCTTGAGGTGGTTGGAAGACATCCACTGTGAGATGTCAGCCAGGCAAGCAGTGATGCGCTCTTCCACCTGGGTGGCAGAGGGGGGGAAGGATAGAAACAGTTGTGTGTCATCGGCATAACAGTGATAGGATATATTGTGAGCAGAGATGATAGTGCCAAGGGATTTAGTGTACAGTGAGAAAAGGAGGGGACCAAGTACAGATCCCTGTGGGACCCCAGTTTGGAGGGTTCGGGGGGATGATAACAGACCTTTCCAGGAGACCTGGTAGGTCCGGTCGGTGAGGTAAGAGGAGAACCACTTTAGTGCCGTCCCGCCGATGCCTAGATCCGCTAGGGTGTCTAGGAGCAGCTGGTGGTTCACTGTGTCAAATGCTGCTGATAGGTCTAGGAGAATCAGGACTGCAGAGTGGGAAGCAGCCTGGGCAGCATGTAGTGCTTCTGTGACTGCCAGCAGGGCAGTTTCTGTGGAGTGGGCCTTTTTGAATCCGGACTGGTTGGGATCCAGCAGGTTGTTATGTGAGAGATGGAGAGAGAGCTGGTTGGAGACAAGCTCACAAGCAGATCTACAAGCTTGTAGATCTACAAGCTTGTAGATCTGCTATTTTTGGCTAATGTTCCCCCCAGAATGTCGACGCTGGGATTCAAGTGATTAATTCATCAAGAATTTTCAAGATTCAATACAAAAGAGTTGAATGGAATTAGTTTCAGTTCTCTAAAAACAGACATACAAATACATCACATATTCAGACACAAGATACAAAAATACATTCATCATATGAGAGGGACCAATAAATAAAAAGAATGAAGAACATTACAATTCATTGTTAGATAAATAAATAATGTCACAATTCATTGTCTTTACAAAGCAGCTTCACGCTGTAAAGTGCGAGTGAAAAGGGGGGTCAGCATTCAGGAGGCGAACAGCCTCGGGATTAGTGCAAAAATTCATTCTTCACAATGAAACATACCAGGCTCAGTTTGAGATTCTATCGGGGAGATTTGTGTAATTCAATAAGGGTTTGGATTCTCACCCGAAGATTTTGTGACGAGCAGAGGAGGGCTTTGAAGCAACGCCACACTGTGCTATAGGGGAGTCACGGTTCACAAAATGCACGGTTCAGTTTAATACAATATTTTGGTGTCAAGTTGTAGGTACTTTTTCCATACTCGAAAAAGTAGAAATGCCAGAGAAATATGTATATATATATTTATTTATTTTACTCGGGAGAGCCTCAGCTGCACATATGTTATCTATAGGCCTATTTAGGCAGCTGAGATTGTCACTAAATGAGAATTGCTGATTACAATTTAGGCATTTAGCAGAGGCTCTTAATCCAGAGTGATTTACAGCAAGGCCAACACAAGGTAATACATCAAATGCATAGAAATAGTCATCTAGGAATTCACCATATAAGGTCAGTTTAGCACATCATTAGCTTGTTGGCTCTGTGACATCGTCTCTGTGGGAATATGTTGGTTTTACTTAACCTACCGGTAATACAAACAGAGACATGGATATCACACACACAATTTACATGAAGCTTTGCATGATGCTATCGGCTCTGGTTCCCCTTTTATTGACATGATAAAGGTGTCATATAATAATCCTCCCCCCTTTTGCCATCTCAAGAGGGTTGAAACAATGTCGTCTCCTAAATCCATTACTGTTCAATCACCTAGCTGCATGTGATGTCCCTGATCTCCATGAATGGAACACATTAAAATGTTTCATTTTATGCAATGTGCTATTTTGATTTGCCATGTAATGTAACCCGCAAATCTATTTATATATGTTTCGGATTAAACTTTTATAGACAATTATAGATCTTTTCACAGTCACAAACTGCCAAAGAAACTCGCTAGCCTAGCAACCCGGCCAGCCCAACGTCATTTCCTTGAGCGGTACTTCCGCCAAAATCCAGCTACTTCAGTCAAATTCCAGCAATGCACTCTACAGCGTAGGTCTTGCCCAGCGTGCCTGTTGTTGTGCCACAGTGTGCCTGTTGTTGTGCCACACAGTCAGACACACACACACACACACACACACACACACACACACACACACACACACACACACACACACACACAGGCGACGCACCACTACACACACACACACAATGGCGCATTCCGCAAAAAGTTGAGATTTCAATCGTGCCAGACTATGCCAATGCTCAAACGACTTGTATAATTCCAAGTGGTCTATAGGCCTACTCTGTCTGTGAAGTATATTTTCGTGTGCTTTGCTCAGCCTTTGCTTGTAAATTCTCATGCTTTCGTTGTACTTATACTGTTGCATTTATTTAGTTGGACTTATAGCCTACTGTTGCATTCACGGCCGATATTTGTTAAATGTTTTGGGACATTTAATATTGCTGAGACAGTTTTTATTTTTGGACCACAATGCTTATATGAGACAATTTAAAATGAAACTTCTACGGACCTCATGGACCACGGGATGAGCGAGTGACATCAGGACTTCGGTAGAGATTTCACCGTCTGTCCGCTCCGCTGTAGTGCTGACATAATGAAGTGACATTATTTTCCGGTAGAGTATTTTCCTGCGGTCGCTTCTCGCCTTGGCTTTAAGGTGTCTTACTGGTATAATTGATCATACAAGTGTGCCACTATTCGTCTACGAGCAGTCTGGAACCAGCTCAGAACGGGATGGTCTAATGCTGTCTATTTATAATTATCATGGCAATTAACCTCTCTGGGTATAAAATAAATGGGCAGAAATCTGCATCTATTCCAAATTGTAAAAAATATTATTAGAGCCTTATTGCCCTGTATGGCTCCAGCCTGGGGCATCAGGTGGGCTCCCTCTTATCTAGAACCTACATCTTCTAGATACTCTGAATCTGAACGGCCCATTATTTACAGTACACATTGTTTTGCAACTGCTCAGCTGTCCCTTTGCATGGAGCTCCACAATATTAACTCCTTGGAGTACAGGCCTCCACAAGGCCGGGTTGCCTATACCCAGCGCTCGCACATTTTGTAAGACGCAGTTATAGACAATTGGAATGAAATATGAGAATTCTGATGCATCTTGATCACATGACTTCATAGATAATGTGTACCGAGTTGAGTGTGTTTTGACGAAAACGCAAAAATTGAAAATATATTATAATTTATATAGAGTCTGGTCTTGGTCTAGGAAGCTCTGTTTAATGGAAATGATTGCTGACCCCATTTCCACTCTGTGTTCTGTGAAGGTTATACTTATTTACATACAGTATGTTCTGGGAATGCTGTACACACATGGCCAGATTCTTACACCACACGTTCAAACGTATCTGTCCAACCTGGGCTTGAATGTACTGTGATCAGAAATTACCTGGGTGACAACGTCAAGAGACCAAGGGCTCCATCTTCGTCACCGCTAAACCCCTTATCCCTAAACTTCTTTGCCTTTTTTTTACTATTTTGAAAAACATTTTTGAATAGTTCAACTAGCCAATCTACATTGACACGTTGTGAGCTTGTAGACTGGCCATTGTAACTATTAAAAAATGTTTTGCAAAATAGTAAAAAAGGCAAAGAAGTTTAGGGGTACAGGGTTTAGCGGTGACGAAAATGGAGCCCCAAGTGTTTGACTATATTCTTAATGGTTTTTTTTGTGGCTTTCGCCTTTATTTTATATTTTTTTATGGAGGGACAGACAGTAGGCTGACAGGAAATGGGGATGGTAACATGCAGTAAAGGCCGTCGGGATCGGGAGTCGAACCCGTGGCACACTGCCAGACTGGATTACCAGCCAAGGTGCCTGGACCGCTGAGCCACGGCCCAGGTTTGACTGTATTCTGTTGCTGTTTCACATTTCTGTCTAATAAAGTATTCAATCAATCAAAAAAATTGATTGTCATGCAGTGGAAGCCACCCCACTTATTCTTCTATCAAAATGTGGATGCCTACGTACTTAGATAATGTGTGCTTTTTGATCACAAAAGAAGCCCTATTATTGTTGTCACCTAAATCTAAGGTAATGTTTGGCAAAATGTTGTTTCATATGGCAGATATCTCTCTTTGGAGTGAACCTGTATGGAGTATGGACTCATGGAAGTTGGCACTTTACTCTCATGTTGGAATTCTGGGTTGATGATGTTGGATGATGATGTCACACGACCGTTCAAGTGTTTTTCTTTCTGTCTTTGTTTTTCTTTGTAGATATGACAGGTGTACTGGAGAGGGTAATCAAGGTAGAATGTGGGTGAAACAAGGCCAGTGAGCTGTCTCTAGCTGTCTGTTTACTGTCCAAACCATAGATGACTAGCAATTACTAGCAATTACTTCTTAACAGGATAACGCAACTCTTTTTATTTATTTTTGCATGTCAATAAAAAGATCAGTATGTTCTTGTTGTTGTAATGGATCTCCATTGTAACCACAAGAACATCCAGATTTTTCTATTCTTCTCTCTGTTGATGTTGTCTCTCGAATACACACTTACATGTACACATATACTCCAAACAACTCTGACTTGAGAGACTTTGCGCGTGTGTGTAGAGACTACAGTAGACCTGTCAGCACTGCCCTCAGGGGTAGTGCCAACTGAACATTAATTATGGCTTACCCTTTTGTGGATTGCTTGAACACGCCTACACTGCAGGAGGAATTGGCAAACCGCCCTCAGTTCACACCCTGGACAGAAAAGGTGTGTGTGTGTGTGTGTGTGTGTGTGTGTGTGTGTGTGTGTGTGTGTGTGTGTGTGTGTGTGTGTGTGTGTGTGTGTGTGTGTGTGTGTGTGTGTGTGTGTGCTCGCACTGTAGGCCTACAGTGCAAAATACTGTGAAATAGTTTTGAGCACTCAAATCAATTTGGTATAACCTTTTGGTATAACCTTTTAACAAGACAGTTCTTTAAGCCAACTACTCTGCAGGTACAGTAGATGGTCCAAACATATTGGAGAACATGCAGTTCTTCAGTGGATTTAGGCTGTCTCACATCACTCTTCGTGTAATTCCAGACTGATTTATATGTTCTGTCTTTTCATGTAATCCCAGACCGACTGGATGATGCCGATGTTGCCAAGTCTCTACACTTATATTAGTTGCTTAATCACAATGATTTATTTGAGATGTTTTTATTTTGATTTTAATAATTGCCAATATTCATAATAATTTCCATGTTAAAAATGTCGAAAACTTCCAACATAGTGGAAATAAGCAGATCTACAAGCTCAAAACGTGTCACATCGCCACACGTTTTCAGCTTGTAGCTCTGCTTAATGTTTTTCTCCAAGTAGCCTATATGGTAATTGAATGTGTTATTTGTCATATCTGCCCTGTTGCACCTTTTGTTTACCAAGCCTCAAAGCCAAACAGAACATTTATTTATAGTTTTATATAGTTTATTCAATAAACTATATAAATAATGTTCAACGACAGAAACACAATTAAATTGTTAATCGCAATCATTTGAGTGACAATTCAATCATCAAGTAACATTTCATCACAATCGTGACAGCCCTAGTTGACCAGATTCCCAAGAGCTACATGTATACTAGGCCCTCTCCAGTTTTCACTGACTCCACACTTGATATCTTCGCTGAAAATAGACAATCTACATAAGCTCACAACATATAGCAAAGTAACGTGTTGTGAGCATGTTGATCTGCTATTTCTGCTGCGTGTTATTCTTTGGACAATTGGACTGTGTGGGGTCTTGTACTATATTGCAGCAGTGGTTTTCATGCCAGTGGTCCTTGAGGGGGTTCCAGGTGGTCCCCAGCTAAATGATGGAGAGTGTATGTTTAGGGTCATTTGTCAGGCTGCTGTAGAATGAATTTGGAATGGCTCAGAAATCATCCTGTAGGTATTGCATTGAGGAGACCAGTAATTCTGACCCAATCTTCAACTGCACTTGCATTGTATACAGCGGAGTTGTGTATTTCGTACATAGGCTGTACTGCCTAAAATGGATAAATACTTACAATGTGTGTGTGCACAACATTTACAGTATGTCAGGTTCATGGGTGTGTGGGCGCATGGGGGGGGTGTGGGCGCATGGGGGGTGTGTGGGTGCATGGGGGGTGTGTGGGCGCATGGGGGAAGGACTGCGTGGATGTCAGGTTCATGGGTGTGTGGGTGCATGGGGGAAGGACTGCGTGGATGTCAGGTTCATGGGTGTGTGGGCGCATGGGGGAAGGACTGCGTGGATGTCAGGTTCATGGGTGTGTGGGCGCATGGGGGAAGGACTGCGTGGATGTCAGGTTCATGGGTGTGTGGGCGCATGGGGGAAGGACTGCGTGGATGTCAGGTTCATGGGTGTGTGGGCGCATGGGGGAAGGACTGCGTGGATGTGTCAGAAGTTATTTTAACCCCTGAATGTTTCACCTGAAATACTTTTCTTCTGACTTCCTGTTCTTTCCTATCATGCTGTCCCTGATTGATTGATTGATTGATTGATTGATTGATTGATTGATTGATTGATTGATTGATTGATTGAAATTTTTATCCACAGTATGTAGAATGGGTACACATTTCAAGCAAAAGCACAAGGACGAAACCAAGTATTTTGACTTCCATGGAAGTCAGGGCTGTCTATTCCCAAATTCTCTCTCTCTCTCTCTCTCTCTCTCTCTCTCTCTCTCTCTCTCTCTCTCTCTCTCTATCATACCACCAACCTAACGCCACCCCCTCAGTGTACTGTGTTATTTCTCTTTAAGCTTGTAATCCAACGATGACAGTAAAAGCCTGCAGAAATTCCATAAAATGACAGCTCTATCGTCTAGCTCTATGCCACACAGACGACCACAAAGCTGCAGGGCAACACACACGCACTCGCACCCACACACACAGACACACATACACTCGACACGTGCACACACACCTAAGAATATTGTGTGTGGCTAAATTTGGGTTTGTCCATAATTTCTGCCTTTTTTGGCCCCTCTCTGCCCCTAATGGAGGTCCATTATGTTTTCCTGCATTTTCCACATACTTCTTATACCGTAACCTTTGTGTCTCTTTTATCGTGCATATGATTGAATGCTGAGACAGTAAGAAGAATGTCACTCGACTCTCTCCTTACTGGCCCCAAGCCCATTCTAACTAGGGGTGGGACGATATGGGTACCTCACGATACGATATATATCGCGATATTAGGCCCTCGATAGCGATAATATCACGATATTCGATATATTGCGATATTTGCGATATATCGATATATTGTATGAAATTTCATCAACGATATATCATGATATCTGCAGCTACAAAATACTTGGAACTGAAAAACGCTATTTCCGTGCTCGGACACAGGGAGGGACACACACATAGCTGTCTATAGTGGTTGCACCACTCAAACACTAAATGAATACTCAATAAACTCCCCCTTTGCCTCATACCCTCATCATAATACCTCACAAACACCACCAACTGACCATTATCACTGGTGTCAGTGGACTTGTCCACTGCTGGGGAAATGCATTCTGCATTTTGTATTCCCACAAAGCTGTTTGGACAAATCACCATCCAGTAATTCAGTACTTCTGGTTGCTGTGGAATATGAGTGGGATTTGCTTTATTTTAGCTATAATTTCCTCCTTTTCTAAACATGTTGTTCATCACTTCATTATGAACAACATTAAAAAAAAAAAAGAAAAAAAAAAGGTTATTTTTTATTTTTAATATCGATATTTTAATAATCAATATCGATTATTTATCGCGGGAGGACGTATCGATATATATCGCCATATCGATATTTCAGCACACCCCTAATTCTAACTCCTCACTGTCCATGTAACTCAGTTCAAAAATACTACGTTGTAGTTATGTTATCCTATAATATGTCATTGCGACTTTAGGTCACAGTTTACTATGAAAACCTGGATTTCATGTCAGTCAGTCACACTTTCATATCAGTCAGTCCCTCACACCTCGTGACACGCTCCATGGCTGTCTCCATGTATGAAGATCACGACACTGACCTCATCAAACCCTGGATAGCCATACTGTACATGGAGAAGACATCACCTAGATCTGCATATATGGAGCCGGCCAGCAACTCTACATCTGACCTTATGGACACCATGTTGATCTGACCTCATCAAACCCTTAGATCTCCATGGAGCTGACCTGTTCTGACATTCCATATGTTGATCCTTATTCCTACCCCATCCTCTTCGATATCTCCCTTTTGACTGATACCTGTCCGCATTCAAACTCTAGACGGGCCTGCCCCAAAGTCATTAGTGAGTTCTCAACAGGCCTGAAAATGAAGGCACACATTAGCACACATCTTTCGCCCTACTCCCGGCCCGAAAACGCCAAATTAAAAACCTCGCCCCTTTAGGGTGAGGTTGCTTCTCGCCCTCAGGTTATATCAGTCCTTGAATCCCATGTAAATGTATTGTAATTCTGTGGGCATGCCTACTGGCTCAGCGTGTAGTACTAGTGCACAGAACAACATGCTCCTTGAGTCATAATGATAACCTGACTCCGCCAGATGGGGCAGCAGAGAGTAGTGTACTCTCTGCTGCCCCATCTGGCGGAGTCAGGTTATCATAATGAGGCCCCAAGTTTGAATTGTGTGTGTGTGTGTGTGTGTGTGTGTGTGTGTGTGTGTGTGTGTGTGTGTGTGTGTGTGTGTGTGTGTGTGTGTGTGTGTGTGTGTGTGCGTGTGCGTGTGCGTGTGCGCGTGTGCGTGTGCTCGCATGTGCGTGCGTGTGCGCGCGTGTGTGTGTAACTAATTTATATATAGTGTATTTGTTTCAATGTGTTTGTGTCCTACTGATGCCATCTGCCCTGAGGGTCAGCCTATTGTTGAGACCTAGCCATTGTTGAGACCCAGCCCAGCGTTGGTATGTGTGCCATTATGCCAACCCCTCTCACAGTGACACTGGCTCCTGTGTAGTAAATTTACTGTTCTCTCTCTCTCTCTGTCTCTCTCTGTCTCTCTGTCTCTCTCTCTCTCATTCACACATGCGTGCGCGTGCACACACACACACACACGCACACGCACACGCCCACGCGCACACGCACACACACACACACACACACACACACACACACACACACACACACACACACACACACACACACACACACACACACACACACACAGTCACGCACACCAAACCAGCTGCCCTGCCCATCTCCTCTTCTCCCCTGAGGTGCAGGTTTTACTATTTGCATTGTAGCTGTGTAGAAAGAGCCTGTGTGTGTGTGTGTGTGTGTGTGTGTGTGTGTGTGTGTGTGTGTGTGTGTGTGTGTGTGTGTGTGTGTGTGTGTGTGTGTGTGTGTGTGTGTGTGTGTGTGTGTGTGTGTGTGTGTGTGTGTGTGTGTGTGTGTGTGTGTGTGTGTGTGTGTATAGTGTGTGTAGTGTGTGTTGTGTGCACACGCTCACTCGCACCTCCTTCCCTGGGGCCAAACTTGACTTTTACAAGCTCCCCTCCTCCTTTCATCCCGCCCATCAGCCCATCTCCATTCTTTATTGGATTGAACCGATTGGCATGCGATTGGCAATGCTTCGCTGCTTCCTGCATGTAAATATGAATGCAGTTTAGCTCAAAGCAAGAGAATGATTAAGATTATGATTATATTATGTCTTTATAATATTTGACAGTTCCAACTTCCAGGCATGCAATATCAAGTAGATTTATTACATTGATTTACAGTTTTTGCAGCAGTAGCAGCACAAAGTGATTTATTGATTCTGATCGATTCTGATTAGTAATTTTTTCATATTCCTAATTGTAGTCAAATGAGCACATTGATTTGTTACCACCTGACACGTACTGTAGGCTTTCATTGCATGTTATATAAGGGGACATGTACTGTACTGTAGAGCCATCGTCGGTTTCCATGGAAAAACTGGTTTGCTTTTCAAAAACATAATTTGATACCACACTTCCTGTTTTCACACCTTGATAAGTGATAGCAATGTTATGCCTTCTGTTTGCTCAGGCCTGCTGAAGGCAAAATACTTTGGAATTTACCCATTGAGAGATTACACAGTAAAATCCTCAGTGTTCATTTGTCCTTTTGTAAGTCCCTTTGTAACTCTGAGTGTACTTAATGTGACCAAATGGACCCATTTGGTCACATTATAAGCACATTTTACAGTGGGCTGTCTACGTGGATCTTAATAAAATGTGCGTGCCATGTTGATTGATTGATTGATTGATTGGTTGATTGATTTTTTTAATTTCACAGTATGCAGAATTGGTACTACATTTCAAACAAAAGCACAAGTCAATAGAAGAACTGTTACTGTGGAGTCGGACACACCATGATTGACTCACGTCACACTTGTACCCTTATTGTGGGGGTTAACAGAGATGGAGTACTCGGTTGGGGAATTGGCTTTACTAAATTGGGACTTGAAGGGAGAAAATGTTTTTTTCTTTTTCTTTTGTCTGGGAGGGGCATGTGTTGCTCAACAACATAGTCCCTTCATTATTTGTCTGCCCTGAGATCTCTGAGATTTGTTATTGCAATAAAAGAAAATAAATGAAAATGAATGAAGATTTCATTCATTGCACGATACTACGTGCAACAAATTATATCAAGCCTAGACATTATTTAACTGAAATATGCAAGTGGTCTTTTTTTCGAGAGAGAGAGCCACTGATACTGATAGAGCAGACACATGATGGGCACAAGTCCTAATCATGATGACAATCAGGAAAGTTGGTACCCTTCTTGAGATTCTATAACTCCCTTTTCTGGGAAAGTTCTTAACCTCAGACCTCCCAAAAACTGACGACATTAATGACGCAGTTCCACGGAACAGTGCACAAAGTTTAGTGCACTGTTCTCTGGAAGAAAATACAAAATCTTCACTTTGCTACATTACTGGGAAGAACCACATGCAAGGTGAAGAACCACATGCAATACCTTCTTGGACCACCATTGATCCATGGACCACCTGTTGAAAACCCCTGGCCGGTGTTGTTGAAGTTGATCAAGCGTCAAGCGATACAATACAATACAATAAAATTAAAAGTTTGGTTTTGTAGTGTATTGTATTTACTTTTAGTAGTAAAGTAGTTTTGTCTTCATTTGTTGTCGGGTTAGTTGTTCATTTTTTGTATGATTCTTTTATTTACATTCTGCGTGCGTGCGTGCGTGCGTGTGTGTGGTTTCATTCCAGCGTATGCTGTGTGATTCATTAGCTATAAGCTATAAGCTAAGGCTTGCTTCACTGCTTTTTGCAGATGATGTGGTCCTGATGGCACCATCGGTCCAAGACCTTCAGCTTTCACTGGACCGGTTCGCAGTCGACAGGGGCTGGGATGAGGATCAGCATCTCCAAATCTGAGGCCATGGTTCTCTGCAGGAAACCGATTGATTGTGCAGTCCGGGTAGGGAATGAGCCATTACCCCAGGTATCTCGGGTCTTGCCGGAGAATCAGAGCAGCAGGGGCGGTATTGCAGTCACTGTACCGCACTGTACAGAGAGCTGAGCTGAGCCAGAAGGCAAAGCTCTCTGTCTACCGAGAGTTCCTACTCTCACCTATGGTCTGTTGGTCATGACCGGAAGAATAAGGTCACGAATACAAGCGGCCAAAATGAGTTTTCTACGACGGGTGGCTGGCATCTCCCTTAGAGATAGGGTGAGAAGTTCAGTCACTCTAGAGAGACTCGGAGTAGAGTCGCTGCTTTTTCCCTTGGATAGGAGCCAGCTTAGGTGGTTCGGACATCTGGTTAGGATGCCTCTCGGGCGTCTCCCTAGGGAGGTTCTTGAGGCACGTCCCACTGGGAGGATATCCCGGGCAGACCAAGGCGCAGTTGGAGGAAACACATCGACTTACTGGTCTTGGAACGCCTCGGAATCCCTCAGGAGGGACTTACTGATGTTACTCTGGAGAGGGACGTCTGGAGCTCTCTGGTGGAGCTGTTGCCCTCGCGACCCGACTACGGACAAGTGGTTGTAGATGGATGGATGGATGGATAGAATTTACAATTTGGCTATAAAGCATTAAGACTTAAGAGCAAAAGAGTTTAGTTTAAATTGAGTTATCATTAACAATAAGGAACAGCAGTTCTGTTACCTATATATTTTAAGGTGCCAACGAGTGGCGTGCGGTGTGCCCAAGGGTAATGTTGAGGCTTATAACACAATACCGACAGTATTGCTCAAGCTCAAGCTTGTCACTATCACTCCACATGGTCTAGTTCTCATACTGTACATATTGAGTAATCTAAGGCAGTGGTTCTCAACCTGTGGTACAGGTTGCAATACCCTCAGGGCCCTGCAAGTGGGCGCCCAAATAATTGGCAAAACACAAAGATTTTATTAATAATAAAATATATATGTCTATATATAAAAAAACAGCCGATGTACAAGCTCACACTGCCTGTCCTTAGCTTTAATTGTAGACCGCTAT
>NC_136809.1:45806867-45884367 GCF_951216825.1 Electrona antarctica
GGGTATTGTTAGTGTTGGTAAAACCCTAATCCACAGTTTTGGTACTCCCAGCAAGGCAAAACAAACAGTTATTTATTTTAAGTAGTAGTTCACCCATCTCTGCGTCTTCACCTCATTCAGCCCAGTGAACCAGTTTTAACACGCTTGTGGCTTTCTAGGCACAGCACAATTACCTTCAACCGAGTGAGTTCATCTTACCTGCTATGTCAACGATGAGATGACAGATGGAATCCTTGAGAATAAAGCAGCACACAGTGAGTTATTTCGGGGGGTAGGATAGGAGGTACATAGGGGACACAGTACGTAAGCCTGAGTGTTCATTTAGTGTAAGTGGGGAAAAAAATAAACCCTGCTCGCCTCATCCGTTAATAAAACGTATGTGACGTTCTGTAGCTGCAGAGTATAAAAACGAATGAAAAAAGCAGCAAATGATCACTCTCAACACGGTGCAATTTAAGTCTTATTTTTATTGTGACCATCTTGATGCCTGCAGAAGGTCGCAATACAACATAGATTTTTTGTGTGTGTGCGGACTGCGGATGCGCAGTTTTTTCATTCAAACTCTCAGAGTTACCATCAAGATTAACACTGAGGATTTATACTGTGTGTGGTGTGTGCTGGGACTGGGAGGAGGTTGGGAATCAGGTTAGATTAAAAGCTGATAGTTATCTGGTAGCTGTCAGTCAGTCACTCTGACACTTTCGATGAATTTCAGCTTCAAATGTCAGCTTCAAAAGTTTTCCTATTACCTGGGGCCACTGCAGTTACCAGTCCAGCTTAATTTATGGCATCTGACGACATATACTGTAATTATTAGGGTTATGTTGTGCACGTACATGTACATACCTACATGTACTACAATCAAAAACTATCTACACACATCACACGCAAACCATAAATCTCAAGGGCAAGGCCCAGCCCAAGAACGACATGATTACTTGCAATTTATTCAGAGAAAGGTTGACACGTCCATAAATTTATCTGTCAAGCAAATATAGATGGTGGAGTGTGATGAGTTTCTGTTGCTTGGTATGTGTGGCACGTGTTTCATGGTATTCTAATATTTGGATTGAGGAGAGTCGACTATGCGCTGAGTATTCAGAAGACGGCCATCTTGCTCTCATGTCTCAAGACCTTTATATTTAGAGTCTGATGGCATTTGTTTTACAAAATGCAGGAATCGAACTGGGTGCGATACAAAGAAAAATAAATGACAGGAGCCACTTGTCGGAAAGCCTTGTCGGAAAGCCATTTCAGAGTTGGTGTGCAATAGTTTGTTGATAAGCATGTGTTCGTTTTAGATTATCATTGCACGTTTTATCAAAGAAATCAGACAGAAATGTGTGCAAGGGCCTTTACTCAGGAGCTTGGAAACCTCCAGCCTCTATAAGAGCAGAATTGGACACTGTGTGAATATGATGATCAAATGGTTCACCCTCAAGAAGAATTGTTTGGGTATTATTTTATGCAGGCTTCATAAAGGAACATCCACCCTTTTTCAAGCCAAGCATCCTGTTGGCCAGAAATTAGTTTGATAAATCTATTAGTCTGAATGGGGCGTAACCTTTGCAGCCTTCACGTGTCCACATTTATGCTACTGTATTTAGTGATGTGCAAACAACAAGATTCTGTGTCAGGTGTTTGTGTATTATGGCAGGTGTATTGTGTATTATGTCAGGTGTATTGTGTATTATGGCAGGTGTATTGTGTATTATGTCAGGTGTATTGTGTATTATGGCAGGTGTATTGTGTATATTCAGTTGAACATTATGTGTATCACAAGCACTCAAGCCTATAATTAATGACTTCTAATCGGCGACACAAAGGAAATCCTCCGTATATTTATTTAACCATCTATGTGACGTTCAACAAATTAGATTGAGATGCGCTGTGAGCGTGTAGATTGGCAAACGTTTTAAAATAGTTTTCCCCCCAAATTGATTAATGTTTAACATTCAAATTGATTATTTAGTTCAGTTGGATTAACTGTTGCAGCCCTAGTTCAGATTTTGTTGAAGTAAGACCTACATACTTGGACAGAATGGTGTAATACAGGGGTGGGCAACTTTGACTCCAGAGGGCCACATTGCATACAGGTCGGAGCAAAAATAGCCGATCTACAAGCTCAAAACGTGTCGCACTGCAACGCGTTTTGAGCTTGTAGATCAGCTATTTTTGCTATATTTGAATTGAAATCCTGAATATTGTTTTCAATTTTTGAATTGTAATATACAGTAACATAACAACGTTTTGAACTAAATTCGAATACATACAAGAAACAACACTAACATTTTAATAATTCTAATTTAGACAGAAGTAATTAAAGCGGGTCATGTTTGGAATTGTAACAGCTGAAATCAATAATATATCGGTATAGCGATATTAACCTGAGGCGAGGCCACAATAAGAGACGGTGGGGGCAGCATGTGGCCCCCGGGCCGCCAGTTGCCCGCGCATGTATGGCGTAATATCAATATTCTATAGACCATAATCTCCTAATTTATCACTTCATGGTCTGTCTATTCATAGTACCCTGTCCTATACACTGTAAAAGAAGCGTTAACTTTAAAACCCAGAGAGTGGAAAAATGGACCCATAAGCGCAATCAAGCGTTAGATTAACACTGAGGATTTGACTGTGTATTTAGCCTATATTGTTACATCGAACCATGTTTACCCTGGAATAGAAGAAAAGCTCGACCTCAAGTTGAACTATATTACTGAATAATGACAATACAAAGCCAGATTAGCACACGTAACCTTAAACACACACACACACACACACATGCACGCACACACACATGCACATCACTGCAGTCTCCTTTGTTTTATTGGAGCATAGGGTGAGGCGTTGTCACGGCCACGCCCTGCTGCCGATCACCAACGCACTGCCATCGTGCTCTCCTATTGGCCCGTGGACTCTGGTCCATCTGGTGTGTGTGTGTGTGTGTGTGTGTGTGTGTGTGTGTGTGTGTGTGTGTGTGTGTGTGTGTGTGTGTGTGTGTGTGTGTGTGTGTGTGTGTGTGTGTGTGTGTGTGTGTGTGTGTGTGTGTGTGTGTGTGTGTGTGTGTGTGTGTGTGTGTGTGTGTGTGTGTGTGTGTGTGTGTGTGTGTGTGTGTGTGTGTGTGTGTGTGTGTGTGTGTGTGTGTGCATGCGCATGCGTGTGTGTGCATGCGTGCACGTGTATTGGGTGTGTCTGCCTGTGTTCCCGTCAATTAGTTAATAATTAAAGGCTAACCTGTCTTGACTGTGGACCTTAACCAGGTTACACACATTTTATATATATATATATATATATATATATATATATAATGGAGACTCCATCACATACATACAGTATTTCCCACATACGTCATTCAGATCAGTACTAAGTTAAGTACCGTAACTAAGTGATTGCGACACACACACACACACACACACGCACACACACACACACACACACACACACACACACACACACACACACTGTGACATACGGTAGGTAGGTAACGTTAGGCCTTAGGGTAGATTCTTTCAATGTTCATGTTGAGCTTCATGCATCAGTGAACATAGAGCCAGACACAGAGGCTCTGCAATACATGTGATCATTGCCACTGGTGGAAAGTACCTTCAGTTATACTTTACTGGAGTATTTCCAATTTTCAATACTTTTACCTACTGCATCTCAGGGGCAAATATTATACTTTTACTTCACCACAATTATTTGAAAACTTTAGTTACTTTAGTTACTAGTTACTTTAGTTACTAGTTACTTTGTAGATTAAGAATATTATTACAAAACAACTATATATATTTTGGTCATTAGAAGCTCACGTGATGCATTATGATGCATTATGATGTAGATCGGCTATTTTATAAACATTCTGAACTTGTTAAATGGGACATTCTACAGTACACAATGAGTACTTTTACTTTTGGTGCTTTAAGTATATTTTGACAATTGACACTACTGTACTTTTACTCAAGTAATTTTATTTTATTTATAACAGAGACTATTTCTACATTGCAGTATTGATACTTTTACTAAGTAAAAAGCATGGGTACTTTTTCCACCACTGCACGCACGCACGCACGCACGCACGCACATACTAATGCAATACTCACACGTACAGTACGTACGTACGCACGCACGCACGCATGCACGCACGCACGCACGCACGCACGCACGCACGCACGCACGCACGCACGCACGCACGCACGCACGCACGCACGCACGCACACCTATACTACACACACAACACACAGTCAACATACAGTAAGCACACCTGGACCTTTGAAAGCTCTGAAACCTCATCCTTTTTCTTGACTTTTTTCTCCGGCTCAAAACACAGTGTAATTGACGGGGCCTCAGGTGATGGAGCCGTGGCAGCGGCATAGTGGCCGTGGCAGTGTATGTGCGTGACTGTGCGCGTGCACGTGCGCTCATCATGCCTGTGTTTTTGCACATGCATGCACGTTGGGCGGTCGTGCACACGCTACAGTTAATGGTGAGCTCCCAGAGTGAAAATGAATTTAGCCTGGTTGTCAAAAAACTTCAGTGGTGGAAAAACTCAAAGTTAGTAAAAGTATCAATACTGCCATATATAAATACTCTGTTACAAGTACAAGTCCAGAAGTTAAAATATATTGGCATCGAAATGTACTTAAAGTACCAAAAGTTAAAGTACTCAATAATGCAGAATGTCTCATTTCAAGTTTTCTAAAATATTTAACAGATCTACAAGCTCACAATGCGTCACGATGCGAGTCGCGACGCATTGTGAGCTTGCAGATCGGCTATTTTCAAATGGCTGAAATGTGTATAGGGCTGAAGTGGTTAATGTATGCTTTGTAATAATCAAAATGTACAAAGTAACTATAGTAACTAAAGTTGTCAAATAATAAGTAAAAGTACATTTGCCTCTGAAATAAATGTAGTAGAGCAGAAGCTAAAAGCACTGAAAAGTGGACATACTCAAGTAAAGTACAAATACCTCAAAGTTGTACTTAAGTACAGTACTTAAGTAAAAGTTACTTTCCACCACTGCCAAACTGCCACGTTGAGGTCATGGCAGGAGCTATAGCTCTGTGCCAATGTGCCATATGCCTTCCGGGTCCACTTGGGTCAGGAGCTATAGCTCTGTGCCAATGTGCCATATGCCTTCCGGGTCCACTTGGGTCAGTGTCAACATACTCACAGTTAAATTAGCTGTCGGTTTTACTGTGTGTGGTATGGATTCTAAAGCCCAAACCACACCAGTTGCAACTCCTTGCAACAAGTGGTTGCTTTGGTGTGGTTGACCTTAAAACAGTTTTGTTGCTGCAAGGAGTTGCATTTGTGTGGTTGACCTTAAAATGGTTTTGTTGCTGCAAGGAGTTGCAACTGGTGTGGTTTGGGCTTAATTCACGGTAAAATCCTCAGTCTTAAAGGGGAATACCACTCATTTTCAACATGTCATTAATTAATATACCTTAGAGAGTGTGGAAATAATTTAAAAAAGGCCCCCCATTCTGTTCTACCAAGAACTGGAGGTCTAGAAGTTGGGGTCATGTGATCAGTGACATGTGTGTTGTGTGTGACATCAGTGACGTTCGTGGGTTCTGCCGTGAGCTTGTGAATCCACTTGGACCTCACAGAGTCGCAGCGCCAGCATCTTGTGTGGCTTCTCTGACTCTGTCCATGTTGTCGTCATGTCTTTGAAGTAGCCTCTGTGTGGCTGCTGCTGAAAGGGTCAAAGGACACATGATTCTGAAGATGAAAGACTTGACAGTGTGAGAACGACGTTATGTACGCAAGACGCCTGGAGCAGAGAACGAGAGAGTGCATGCAGTATAGGAGGAGAGGATATGAAAATATTATATGCAAATTGTCTGACGTTATTGATGTACGTACAGTACACGCATGATATGTACTGTACTGTACACACACACACACACACACACACACACACACACACACACACACACACACACACACACACACACACACACACACACACAAGCAGCCTCCTGTCTGCTACAGTATACTTAACTTCAAACCCTCCTCTAGTTATAGTAGTTAACTTTTCATCACTTCCCTCTCGCTTCTTTCTTCTTTTTTTGTGAAAGAGGGCTAGATTCCAATCGGGTGTCATCACAAAAAGTGTCTCTTTGTCTTGTCTGCCTAAGTGCCTATATATGTGTCTTTTCTTTCTGCCTGTGGGTGTTTGCGCGCGTCGCATACATTGCAAAACGCAGCGGAGAAGTGGCGCAATTTATGTCCTTTTCTGTATGTGTAGAATAGATTGTTTTGAATTGGCAATAGTTACCTTTTGAAAAATCTGTTCGGGGCTCTCCCCAGGCAAAGGGAGAGTTGCGCCCAGGATTACAGTTTATTCAATTGGCACCGGGTGAAAATATGGGTTGCAAAATCGTGGGATAATTGTTTTTAAATTGAGTAAAAAAAAAACGGTGACAACTTTAGTTCACAACAGTGACCAGCCCTGAGGCTAATTATACATCTTTGTATGACCGCGACACTCTCCAAAAGCAAAAATAGCAGATTTTCAACCGTTTCAACAGTGATTTACGGAGAGCGGCGTGATCTTACTGTAAGACTTAAGTCCACACTCCCAGTCATTAACCGTGTGTGTGTGTGTGTGTGTGTGTGTGTGTGTGTGTGTGTGTGTGTGTGTGTGTGTGTGTGTGTGTGTGTGTGTGTGTGTGTGTGTGTGTGTGTGTGTGTGTGTGTGTGTGTGTGTGTGTGTGTGTGTGTGTGTGTGTGTGTGTGTGTGTGTGTGTGTGTGTGTGTGTGTGTGTGTGTGTGTGTGTGTGTTTAAAGAGAATGCTGGGTCCACTATTAATAATGGTTATGTTGCAGAATGTGACTGATGATTGTTTGTCTCCCTTGTTTCCAGCAGGAGTTTGGCCTCTGCAGCCATGCTGATGTATGACTTCGCACTGAAGACAGAAATGGAGGTACGAGTGCTTTTCATGTTTTCCTCTCTGTTGTCACCGAGGGAGCACACAATTTAACCTCTTTGTAACCTGGCGTCTTCCTATTTTGGGCATGTCATGATTATGTGTGACAACTACGGGCTCACAATGTGCCACGATGTGATGCGTTGTGTAGATCTGTTTTTATGAAGTATATAGGACTTAAGTGTTTAAGTGAGGGTGTAAAAACTGACCCACATTGACTCTTAGGTGTGCATTAAGGTACAATGTTGTACAAAGCACAACAAGCCTGGACATGTTTCTTACCACCATACAGTAAACCTAACCTGCTTAATCTCACATGTGCACGCACACGCATGCACACGCATGCACACGCACACGCACACGCACACGCGTACACACGCACACAACCACCATGTGTCTAGACAGGCTGGTTCCCACATTCCAGCTCTTCCTGGACAAACAGGCTGCTGTACACCGGACATTTGCATACAATGGATGCACGCTGCCAGCCAGTAGGCTAATAACACACACATGCTCATAGACATAACTGTTGGACGGTCGTAAACACATATGTTCTGGCTGCCTCGGCTTGTCAAAACAACTTTCCCGTTTTTTTGTTTAAGCCATTTTGAGCTGGTGCAACGTTGTTATACCTTTGAATCCGGGAGCTACCTCTGTGTCTCATTAGTTATTGCTATACTGTACATATAGCAACATAATTCTTTTTTTTAAATATTTGAGTGGTGTAAACCACTCCTACAACTGGCTTTGTTAGTCTGTCTGTCTGTCTGTCTGTGCAAAAAAAATTAGCATGGTTGATGCTGATTGGTTGATGCTGATTTCATTACATCAGACATTACGTCAGAACACAGCTGATCAGGCTATATAATACCTTACACCACTCAGTTCACACGGGTGTGATTTTTTTCACTATGTCCAGCTTTTGGTGTGTGTGCACAAACTTTGTCCTACACAAACATTAAAATTCCACTGACAATGAATGTACAATTTTGAGTGTTTGTGTAAACACAAACATTGCGTAACACAAACATTGATGACGAAGGTGATGATGTGTTTTCAGAAACCTTAGGTTAGATTTAAGAAGGCGTTTTTAGAATCGGCCTTAGGTCTATTAAAATTCAATGTGAAACAGAAATGTGAAAGTTTCCCCTCTCTCTCTCTCTCTCTCTCTCTCTCTCTCTCTCTCTCTCTCTCTCTCTCTCTCTCTCTCAGGCACTATACCCATCATTAGTGAAGACCCCGGAGGCCTACGGAGTGATCTACTCCCACCTGGCCGGCACGGCCCACCTCTACCACCCCACGCACACACAGGCGTACACGGCGGCCGTGCGGCACACGCAGGCGCGTGGCGGCAGCCCCGCGGCGGGCGTGCACGGCCAGATGGAGCCGGTGGACCTGTCGCTCAGCAAGCGCTCCTCCTCCTCCTCCTCGGCCACGTCGTCGTCGCCCTGCTCCTCCGCCTCCTCCCCGGACTCCTCGCGGAGCTCCCCGCCGTCGCCCTACAGTTCCAGGAGGGGCCGCGAGTCCCCGGTGGCGGCAGCGCGCCGCAGCCCCCCGGGGCAGCTCCATCTGCAGCAGCATCATCATCATCATCATCCCCACTCTCCCCCCATCACGCTGCACACGGCCTCCTCCCTCCCGTACCCCACCATGCTGATCGGCTCGGGCTCCCGGGTCATCCAGGTAGGGCTTTTCACTGAGCAATACTAAACAAAAACTAAATAAAAAACTAAGCTACGAACCAATAAAACCTAGACTAAAATGTCAGGGAGGGAGGGATTAGTGGAGAAGAGATCCAGTAGAACTAACAGACAAGTAATTTCATGCTGAAAATAGCAGAGCTTGTAGATCAGCTATTTTCAGCATGCAACCAAGTGCGAAATCAGCCATTACGGCGACATCAAGGCCCGCCAAAATACATTTTAGTCGACTAAATCAACTGTAGATTTAGTCGACTAAAATCCTATATGACATTTAGTTGACTAAAACTAGACTAACATTTCAGATGACCAAAATATGACTCAAACTAAATTAAGTTTTATTCAGAAGACTATGTGTCACGGGGCAGCCCGTGCCCTATAGACTAAAGAGGAACAAACGCTACTACACAGCTGCTTCCATTTAACAGCAAGCCGGCTTGGAGGACTGTGACTGGACATTAGTGTTGCATGTTGTTCTTATTTTATTATTTGTACAAACATGAATTATAAACGGACACAAAGATGGTGCATGGGGTTTAACATAATTTGGGTTGATTGGGAATTGTGTTTAATGATTGTGTGGCACCTGGCTCTCCTGCAGTACTGGTGATCCCCTTGATTGAGTGGGGGAAGGTACCAAGTGCTATAGAGCAGGAGGGGTGTCTGTCTTATGTGTCAAGAGCTCTTGTGTTATATGTCCTTATGTGACTAATGTGGCGCCTGAAATGTCTTCATGTATTTGGAATAAGTTTAGTAAAACTATATATAATTGTGTAAATCCACTCATGGGCCATAGTTTCCCTTATTTGAGTTAAGTGGTTACCAATTAGTTCTGTGTCTTGGTATGGTCTCACCTAGTATAAAAGGGAGGCTGCAGGATGCCGAGGTTCAGTAGGGGCTTGGGCAACAAGCAGGTAACACCCAGGGAGAGCTGCTAGGGGTCCCTTTTTGGCCTCATACAGTTTCTTAAGTTCTGGGTTTTTGTTTCCTAATTTGCTTTCAAGCTAAGTTTCATCTGTCTTTTTGTGAGTTTAGTCTGTTAGGCCTTCCACTGTAAATACGGCTGCATCGGGGAAGAATAAAACACTCTAAATGGTATTGCTGGATTCTGTCACTTTTTGGAGCCTTGGCCACTCGGCCAACTTTACATTTGGTGGCAGCGGAAAAGAAAAAAATAAAGACAGTCCAGAATGCCTCTAGAACCAGCACAACTGACGGCAAGCCACGCTCTCGAGGGAAGAGGGTGCCACAGAGGGGGGAGTCGTCGCGAAGGCTTCCAACCCAGGATGGACATGACCACTTTCCAAGGGGCGTGTTCTGCAACCAGGTCAGGCGGCTTGGGTCATTCATGCAGCAATCTCATTCACCAGCTCATCCAGCTCCGATGGACACCAGTGAGGCAACCAGGGTGCAGCCAAGAGCAACTGCTGGGGCAGCAGAGCCTGTCTGGGGCAGCAACGGTTCCGCAGTGGCATCAGGATCGGTGCCCATGGGTGAGCCAAAGCGGGTGGGGGTAAAGACACATGGACACCAACTCCAGAGTTACCGGGTGGTTCCTGGTCATGCGGCCTGTCAAGTTCTTGGTCCATTGCAGGAAAGGGTCAGCCCGTGCCCTATAGACTAAAGAGGAACAAACGCTACTACACAGCTGCTTCCATTTAACAGCAAGCCGGCTTGGAGGACTGTGACTGGACATTAGTGTTGCATGTTGTTCTTATTTTATTATTTGTACAAACATGAATTATAAACGGACACAAAGATGGTGCATGGGGTTTAACATAATTTGGGTTGATTGGGAATTGTGTTTAGTGATTGTGTGGCACCTGGCTTTCAGTAGGGGCTTGGGCAACAAGCAGGTAACACCCAGGGAGAGCTGCTAGGGGTCCCTTTTTGGCCTCATACAGTTTCTTAAGTTCTGGGTTATTGTTTCCTAATTTGCTTTCAAGCTAAGTTTCATCTGTCTTTTTGTGAGTTTAGTCTTCAGTGTTTTTTTGTCTGTTAGGCCTTCCACTGTAAATACGGCTGCATCGGGGAAGAATAAAACACTCTAAATGGTATTGCTGGATTCTGTCACTTTTTGGAGCCTTGGCCACTCGGCCAACTAAAATCTAAATTTTTGCTGTCAAAGTCAACACTGATTCCTTCACCCAGGGGTCCGGGGTCATGCTGTCTCCGGTGGTGCTGCAGTCCCTGCCCGTGCTCTACCCCTCGCCGCTGCACCTGCATCAGCCCATCATGCTCGCCGGCGTCGCCCCCGGCAACGACGACGAGCATCACCATCACCATCATCATCATCACCACCACCAGCGGCAGCAGGGAGGAGGAGGAGGCCGGGAGCACAAGACAGGTAGGACAGACAGAGGCGCTCTCTAAAATCCATTTGGTCTGGGAACCGGTCATTTTTTAATCCTTTATTTACCCAGGGTAGTAGCTGAGCACAAGTGCTCATTTTCACATGTGCACATAGAGACACACACATTAAAACCTGGGAGCTGACCAGTACAACCACAGTCTTATGCTGTTGACTAAGCAGCTCCACTGGAGGTGGGGGTTCAAGGGCACTTTAGCGGTGTTGGGTGAGTGATGACAATCACTTCCCGACCCAGATTCTTCCTGCCCGTCCGGGGAATCGAACCTTTCGGCAACCTTTCGGCAACAAGGGCGTTCCTCTAACCCTTAGGCCACCGCTGCCCTGTTCCCTGTCATGGGAACAGGTCATTTGGTCTGGGAACAGGTCTGGGAACAGGTCATGGTGGTCATATTCTACAACTTATAATTGGCTGCTGATGGTGACGTAATTAAGATATGTTTCAATGTCGGGTGGGCAAAATGTAATCTAAGTATAAAGATGTAACTTAAAAGTACTAGTATATTGTGGTCGGCTGGACCGAAAGTTGTATGTATGTATGGTGGTCGTGGTGGTCATGGTGGTCATATTCTATATAACTTATAATTGGCTGTTGATGATGACGTAATTACGATAGGTCTCAGATTACATACATGTATACATACATACATCACCTTTTGCCCACCCGACATGGAAACATATCTTAATTACGTCACCATCAACAGCCAATTATAAGTTATAGAATATGACCAGTGGTCATTGACCACCATACATACCACATCTGATCCAGCCGACCACAATACTTGCGTGCTCTGCTTGTGCAAGTCAATAATTTAACATTCATTAACATTAACATGTTGAAAATGATTTAATGCTAACATTAATTTCACATTAAATAATGTAAAGGTATGATGTTTTTTCATAAATGCAATTGATCACCTCATAGTCCAATCTGATCTCGCCTAGGGGGATCAAAAAGAGGTGCCCCCCCCCCCCCCCCCCCCCCGATGTAAGCATTCACTCATGGCTTAATGTAACAGTCCTTGACCTACAGTATCTTTTTGTGTGTGATCTTTCCAGCACTCTGTATGAAGGCCATGGAAGACGACGCCCCCGAACTTCAGAAGCCAATCAAAACAGAGCCTCGCCCTGAGCACACTCATGACTCCTACAACAGCCACGAGATGACATCACACCCAGTCATCAGTATACCACGTACCTATAGCGAGTGAGTCACTCAGTGGTATACACATGCACACGCACACACACACACACACACACACACACACACACACACACACACACAGCACATACAAACTCTCACACACGCACACAGCATACGTGCGCAAAAATCAGTTATTTGTCAGGTAATTTGGACCATTTGGCATGGTTCTGGCACGGTTCTATACGTTACTTTGCCCAAATATTTACCTACAAGCTCATTCATCAGCAGCATCATATGTGCTGCAGTGCAGAATGTGAAAGAAAACTTTCATATCAGCATTCAGCAATTAAATTACTCACAGAGTGAGTAATTTACTAACAGAGCAGAGTAAAAATGCAGTTTTGCCCCAAAGTCTTGTGTACAGTATATTCCTTATGTCCAGTCTGGTGGTGTGGTGTTATGTTTTACACACGTTGACAGGTTCGAGGGGGCTCCCGGCGGCCGGGCGTCGCTTCCTCCTCCTGTCAGTGACTGGAGGAGGCCACGTCACTGACGGGAGGAGGAAGCGACTCCAGGACATCGGGGGCCCCCTAGCCCCCTATTGCAACCCTATGCAAGTTTCGCCTCTGCCAGTGTCTCTTTCTTGTCATGTAGACACCAGTGTCTTTTGTTGAGATTCTGAATTCTTAACTCCACTGAGTCCCCATCTTTAAACTTGATTGATTGATTGATTGAAATATTTATTAACAGTTTGCAGAATTACAGTACATTTCAAGCACAAACTCAATACAAAGGCTGTTAACTGTCAGTGGACGACCCAATTAAGCATTACACTTGTGGACAAGAGGGTCCACCATGTTCAATTCATAAAAACATTTATAGACGTACAAATAGACACTTCTATATAGACAAAGAACAGAACAGGAATTCATCATAATGGAGGTGGAAAAGAAACATACAGTGAGGGAAAAGGGGGGGGGGGGGGGGGGGATTCCGATTTTACGGGGGCCAGTTTCGAATTGCAGCCATCCGTAGTTGCCCTTTGAGAGCGGTTTTGAAGGAGTCAAGGGATTCGCATGTCTTAATGACTGTTGGTAGGGCGTTCCACATTTTGGTGGCATAGGAGCGAAAATAATTTAGTCCCTTGTTTGTGCCGAATCTGGGTTGTACATGGTTCGTTGCACTCCCTCTGGTTTTGTGGGTGTGGACTTCGTTAACATTAAGGAAGTATCTAGACAGGTACCTGGGTATCTTGGTGGTGTATCGAATCTTGTGGACCAGACCCATTGCAAGATGCTGTACTCTGTCGTCGACCCTAAGCCATTCCAGCCTGTCAAAGTGGGCAGGGGTGAGGTGGGTTCGGGGGGTGAGGCCAAGTAGGTGCCTGACCAGTTTGTTTTGGGAAGTCTGGAGCCTAGTTTTAAGGGCCTTTGAGGGGTAACAAGACAACTCACCCCTTTTCTGTTTTCCTCCCGGAATTTTCCCCAGTGAGGGGTGGGAGAGGCTGGACAGCAGACGGCTGGACTTTGAATTTATCTAACTATAAACTTTCACGGCAGCAGACAGCCTAAGTACAAATATAATTTATGAAAAGCTACTACAGTGAAGTCTGTTCACAGAAGTTGTTGTAGGCTATGTGGGGATTATCTGACGAGGTACCATTTGAGTGGGAAAAATCTTACATATACTAAATAATACTAAATTGTTTATAGGGTCAATATAAGTAAAATAATATAGCCTTTCCACAGGAGTATCTTTTTATATTTGTCCAAAAAGAATACAAACAGCCAATAGCATATTACAAAGTTATCCCCCTCACTGGGGAAAATTCCGGGAGGAAAAACGGGCAAGCACCGGGGTGAGTTGTCTTGTATTCCTTTGAGGTGCTGTGGTACCAGGAGGTGCATGCATAGTCAAAGAAACCTTGTACGAGGGCTCCTGTTAAGGTCTTCAAGGTGTTTTTGTTGACCAGTGAGGAGATCCTGTAATCCAGTAACTTTGGTAGGTACAGGGCTGGGCATGGATGAGATTGTAAATACCACAATTTATTGATTTCACTGCAGATAGTCTACATATTACATTTAATCATCCTTAACCACTGAATTCATTATTTCAGTAAAATCTATTTGATGGCCTTCCTGCCCTGGCATTTGGCCTTTGTGACCTCAAAAAAATGGACAACACAAAAGGCCAAGTGGCCTTGCCCCTAAAATGACACAATCCCTGGCCTGGGCAGGAGAGAAATGGCAAAGTGCTATCATTTCATTTCAGTTCCAATTCTTCATCTTTTTATCTTCTTTCTATAGCAGGGCAGACCGTTTTCTTGTACTGATACGCTACAGTAGTTAGTGCCTCACCTGGCCCATGTTAAGTTGATGCTTTCTGTCACAGTGTTGAAAGGAATGCAGGGGAGGTGAGGTGACTTTAGAATAATTTAACAACACAAAGGGCTATAGAGAATAGCTGTCACAAAAACAACTTGACTTGAAATACCAACATAGACCCATTCCCAGACACATACCAACAAGTCTATGTGTACAGTCACCCACTACTCTTAATCTTCTGTAAACATACCTGTACAGTAAACAAAATGCACCCGTTATGTTATGTATTTATTTATGTTTTGTATTTAAGATCTTAAGGTTGGGAAGTTGACAAATCCTGAGCAATCATTTCATTCTCACTTCCCTGAATGTAGACATGAACCCATGTGAAGGCTGACGTGTTGGCCTTTCTGACAACCTCAAACTCCTCCTACGCTTCCTGCTTCTTCCACCTCCACTTCCTGCTGGTTCGGGACTTCCTGCCTGTTTCATTGTCCTGACTTTACCCCCCCCCCCCCCCCATCCTTCCATCTTGTACTTCCTCCTCCTCGTCACTTCCTCTTCCTCCTCGTGCTACGCGGCTCCTCTTCATCTTCCTCTTATACCCTCTGTTCTTTCATGTTGTTCTCCCGTCGATGTCGCCACGCGCTGAACATACCCAATCTACAAGCCCCCGACACGTCGCGAACACGCCACGCTATTGGCTTGTAGATCAGGCATGTCCGACATGTGACACCGCCATACGACGATGTGGCTTAAAGTTTATTTCCTAGAAAGAGCAATTATGGGGAGAGGGAGACCGTTATGAATGGATTGTTGCCAGTTGGTTCTTGTTTTTCTGTGTGTGGTTGGGTGGGGGGTTGGGTTGGGCTGGGCTGGGTTGGGGTCATGTGGTGTTTGTGTGTGAGTGAGTGGAAGGACTTCCTTATTTGGGTTTACATTCGTGTGCTACTTGTAGAGCTATCTTTATGAGAACCAAACGTCCTCAGAAGGATAGAAGGATGTAATCAATTATGCAAAGAGAGGACATTTCTGCTCACTTTTCAAGAGGCTGTTTTAGGGTTCAGACTTTTGGTCTGCACACCGTGTTTTATTTCTTATTTTATTTTATTCACGTTGGTTTAAACAGATGTTTGTGTCATAAGTACATCCAAACAGAGTGTGAATATTACGGAATATTATGGTCGATAATGTGATGATTTATTGATTGATATGTTTATTGACAAAGATGCATACATGTACACATCCCCATCGAAAGGATAAAACACAAAAATACTGAAAGCATAATCTCCATTGCAGTCGCTTATACAATGTGAGATGATATGAAGAGAGATAATGAGTATGTGTCATCATAGGGCAGTGGTTCTCAACCTTTTCAGGCTGTGAACCCCCAAAAGAATCAGATATGAACCACCCTGACAAGCACTTGGAATGTAGGAGTTGAGGCATTACATTTAGTTTGACTAAATATTGTGAAAATAGCAGTTATATGCGTCGTGAGCTTGTAGATCTGCTATTGCTTGCCTCTTTCTTAGCTTTTCATGCAATAATGATTTTCTTTTTGTATTAAAAGGGTCTTAAAGTGCATAAATTGTCACTTCAATGTCATGTGGGGACCCCCCTCCAAGATCATGTGGTGATCCACAGTTTGAGAACCACTGGTCGTATAGGGCGGGGCCCTGGTTCCCAAACACTGGGTCAGGACCCAAGGTTGTGTCACAGACCCATTTTTATGGGTCACTTTATTCCTAGATTTTGTTTTTAATTATTACTATTTCAAAACATTTTCAAAAAACATTCCCAAAAAAGCAAACATTTTCATGAATTAAAAAGAAAATTCAATGATTTATTTTAGTAATTTCATGAAGAATATAGGAAGGAAAGGAAATTCCATAAATTAGAAAACAAATGTTTAAGTAGTACTGAAAATAGCCAATCTACAAGCTCACAACGTGGCGCGAAGCGACGTGTTGTGAGCTTGTAGATCGGCTATTTTCACTAGTTTGGGTCCCAGGGAGACATCAAATTTCTCTTTTGGGTCACGGGCTAAAAGGTTTGAGAACCGCTGGTCGTACAGAAAACATGTACATAGGTGTGCGTGTGCGTGCGTGCAGGCTCTGTTCTCCCTCCTGGGGTTGTCAGGGTTTCGTGGCTGTTTTACCGGCTGTCACTATGCCAGATAACTGGATTCTTAACAGGAAGTGGGCGTGTACATGGCTGTCACAATTCCGCCCCTCAAAACACAGTCACACATCATCGACAATGTAAACATGAGGGTATTGAGAAATAGGTCAGGATGTAATGTACGTAATGATGGGTTCCGGTGTGTGTGTGTGTGTGTGTGTGTGTGTGTGTGTGTGTGTGTGTGTGTGTGTGTGTGTGTGTGTGTGTGTGTGTGTGTGTGTGTGTGTGTGTGTGTGTGTGTGTGTGTGTGTGTGTGTGTGTGTGTGTGTGTGTGTGTGTGTGTGTGTGTGTGTGTGTGTGTGTGTGTGTGTGTGTGTGTGTGTGTCTCTGATATCTCTTTATATATCTCTCTATTTTTACACAGAACTGTACTGTTAAGGATTCATATTTCAACACTTAACGTCTTACACATGTGCACACACACACACGCGAGCAATGTGCATAAGCAGTGTGGAAGAAGTGCTTTGTTATTTTTGTCCTTTGGATGTGTATTATTACACTATTTTATTTTATTCTATTATTACAAGCTTGACCCGGCGTTGTATGGGGGTTATTGCGCTGACGAGCAGTGTTTCTACTCAGCATTTGCCAGGATATTGTGATATTGTGTGGGTGGAATAGGCTATACCTCCCCCCCCCCCCCCCCCCCCCTCTCTCTCTCACTATCTCTCGTCTAGATCGAGATCAGCGATGGCTTTGATCAACACACTAGAATTACACACCAGCACCCCCTGCTGTGCAAAGACAACACCTGAATAGAAAGCCATAATCTAATCTCTCTCTCTCTCTCTCTCTCTCTCTCTCTCTCTCTCTCTCTCTCTCTCTCTCTCTCTCTCACCAGGGGTAACAACCCATCAGTAATAGTCCACTCTGGCAGTAAGCACCCGCTCCCAGTCGACTCTCCAGATTCACTGAAGAAGCGACGAATTCACTGCTGTGATTTTGGAGGCTGTAATAAAGTGTACACTAAAAGCTCCCACCTCAAAGCACACCGCAGGACACACACAGGTGAGATGCTTGATGTATTGTAAGGTAGAAAAGACAGTTATCGAAAGTAATATTTAATATTAAAAGATATTTTATAGGCAGCTTTCTGTGTCTGTGAGTACCACGTATTTGAGGATAAAAAGTGAGGACAGTAAAGTGAGTGTGATTGGCCCGAATGTGATGTATGATGATAAGAGCGCCTCTCACCTCACACAAGTGTGATTTTTTTTTTTTACACCCTTACTAACCTTCTGTTCATCTCCCTTCCTTGTCTGCTGTGTGTTCTGCCTACTGTCCTTCTCAAGGCGAGAAGCCGTACAAGTGCATGTGGGAAGGCTGCACGTGGAAGTTTGCCCGGTCGGACGAACTGACGAGACACTTCCGCAAGCACACGGGCGTCAAACCGTTCCAGTGTCCCGACTGCGAGCGCAGCTTCTCCCGCTCTGACCACCTGGCGCTGCACAAGAAACGCCACCTCTTGGTGTAAAGACACGCAGCGCGACCACCTGGGAACGCCACGTGACTGTAGCACAGCTCATGCCAGCCGTCGTCGTGGTGGACTGCACCACATTTTAGGAGCCAGGAGGAGTTTAGGATCTGACTTTGACCATGGGACGGGCGCAGAGTGAGAGGAGGAGTTCCTCAGGGTGCAGGTCCAAGCCCTTTTTACCTCTTTTAAGAGCTGGCGTCAGCCTTCCAGCCACCTAACCCACCCATCCATCCATCCATCCATTCCTCCATCCACCTGCTCTATCATGTAGTAGTTACCTTTTTGGTTCCCTGAGTACATTTTAGTAGGAGATCCATTCTGACATTATGAACAGGATGGAGACGCTAAACTCTGACCTTTGACGCAAAGAAGAGCAGTTTCTGCAAGTTTTAGCAGAGAGCCTGCAGGATCTCAGCTGGTCTGAGAGCAGCACCCTCTTCAGGCCAGAGAACCAAACTACAGTACATCAATGTCCCATTTTACAGTATGACAAAGACACACACACACACAAACACACACAGCATTCTCAAGCTTCACAAATAAGCTCTTATTTTTCTTCAAGCTGATGAACTCGGTCAAAATTATATTTTATACGTAAAGCTACATTAAACACGCACACGCACGCACGCATGCACGCACACACCCGCAAACACACATTTCTTTATGCCAGCTAAACCAGTATAATGTGAAATGGCTATGTTTTCCTGAGCAGGAAAACTTTTTTAGAATGTATATGTCACATGATACTTACTGTATACATTGTGTCATACACAAACATCACCAGTACTTTTCCTGTATTGCTAGTAGTACTGCACAGCTCATCTGCCTCTATACCAGCTCAATGCAGTACCATGAATAATGTCATCAAACTTGTACGCGTATTAGACTGTATACACACTTTTGAGCTGTCTCTATCTCTTCCTCTTTCTCTCGTGTACATGTACAGTACATGCAGTGCAGTCGTGCACGCACGCACACACATACTCATACGCGCACACCTACACAATCAACAGAAAACGGGCACTTAGTTGTAGTAGTCTCCTTGGTTTTTGTTAGTTGGGTTGAAATTGGATTTGGGATCTCTTCCGTTCACAGAGTGAAGTGTTCTTATCGTTGCGTTGAGAAATGTGAAATCTAAGTTGATATACGCAGGGGCATTATTGTACGGTAAGGAAAGAGACCAGTCGCTTGGTTTTAGGGTAAAAGCAAAGAAATGTATATGTCTTATGTCAAGTGTATGTATCTATGATATATCTTTGTTTTGGAGTTATTTTTTATGTGGCACAGTGGTATTCTTTTTCTATCTTATGACACTTTTTATAAAGGGGGGGTGCAAGGTGCAAAGCAGGGAATGTTGCTCTTGATTTGTGTATTTTTTGGGGGGGGGGGGGGGGGGTCACCAGAAGGTGCAGGGTTTTATTCCAAACCACTATTCAGTACGTCCATTTTGGAAAGCAAAGCAAGTCCCTGCATCATTAGCCTGTTTCAATCCTAACCCAAGTTTTGTAAATTGTATGTAATTAACATACATCTCATGGTAGGTAGGAAAGATCTAAGTGTTGTCACTTTGATGTGAGCGAAATGATAAATTATTACAACAAATAGCAAGAGAAAGTGGCAATGTTTTGGAGCAAAACTATATATATATTTTTTTTTCAACTTCTGTTGAACAAAACAAACTTTGTACACAAGAGCTTAATTGTACGTATGTCTTCAGGAGAATGTGCACTTTATGAAAAAAAAAAAAACATTCCCAAAGCCAAACATTTATTAATAGTCACATAAATTTTGCTTTATTGATGGTTTGATCGATCAGCTTGATTTTAAATATTCACCAGGGTAATTCTTAGTATTGTGTCATTTTCTGGCATTTTTATTCCAGGAGAGGGAGAGACCCATTTTCCATGCCTCACATCCTCATGAAATCTCGCTCTTTCTCACTCACTCCTGCACACATGCACGCACGCACGCACGCACGCACGCACGGACGCACTCTCTCTCTCCCCCTCTCTCTCTCTGAATGTAGCATCTTAAGTGATCTATAGCCTCTCCTGGTAAATTTTACAGTTTAGTGTGTAAGTTTGTCTTTTTGTATCTCCCTAAATTCTATAAGTTGTAATATATTTTATAAGTGATTATTAGACTGAAAGGGCAATTAAAGGTTTTTTATTAAGCATGGTTTTGATCATAACAATGGATATTATACATTTCTATAAAGTTGTGACTATATGTGACTATATGAAATCTCTCTTAATCTAAGTTGGCAATTCAAAGGGAACATATTAAACTGTGAACATATACTGTACAGATTTATTTGCAGTTTTGCATATCATTTTATCATTTAAGATATTCATACATTTAATAAAAGTGACTATTTGCAGAACTTTAATGCATCCCCACTTTGGTGTGTGTGTGTGTGTGGTGTGTGTGTGTGTGTGTGCGCGTGCGCGTGTGCGTGCGCTTGCAAGCACGATAAAATATTGCATGAACAATGATTTAATGTACTACAAATTCCCAGCAAACTTTTTTGCATATCATTTTATCATTTAAGATATTCATACATTTAATAGAAGTGATAAGTGTGTGTGTGTGTGTGTGTGTGTGCGTGTTATTTCATATTAAAATAATATATGATATATATATTTATATATTTATTGTACGATTAATGAATCCACTATTATAACTGGGAATTCAGTCAGAAACACTCATGTCAAAGTAGAATAGATTTGACCATTTATTGCAACACATGGAATACACAGTTAAGCTTGGCGTAAGGCTTCGTCCGCTCAGGGAGATGTTCTCTGAATTTTGTCTAAGCAGCATGCTAATAAAAATCAGGTAACATTAGCAAAGCACCCATACAATAATTATACAATGAATGATACATAAGCAATACATTGACATTGCTATTTAGCTTGAAACAGCATTCACAAGTATTTGAGCCTATGCAGACTCTTGAGCCAGTAGCACTTGGTAGCATCTACACCTGGCTCACTGACAACAAACTATCACTACACCTGCATGGGAAAAACTGAATCCATTCTCTTTGGATCAAATAGTAATCTCAGCAAGGCAGACGGCTTCTCAGTTAAATTGGGTGACAATATTATCACAGAAAAAGATGAAATTAACTACCTATAGGTTCCATCCTGGAGGCAAATTTCCTGTGATAAAATGGCCACCAATGTAATCAAAAAAAGTCAACCAAAGAACAAGATTCCTGTACAGGATCTCCTCACTGTCACATTAATCAAAACAAAAATGTTGGAATAAAGTACTCTAAACAAACATTAAAAGTCCATAGACTTGGCTATAGTATAGCCTACCATATGACATAATAAAGTGCTGTAAACAAACATTAAAAGTCCATAGACTTGGCTGCCATTACCATAATATGGCATAATATTATTATGCCATCTATTTAGGGTAGAGGACAGAGTAAAGCAACTAGCTACACAGGACCATGAAAATCTTTGTGTTGTCCTTTTAGCACCATTGTATAATCGTACACTGCACTATTTGCAAACGGTTAATAAAGTATTCAATACAAATAAAAACACAAATCAAAAGATTTTTATTAAAGTTATCAATGAAAAACGAGGGCTCGTCCGGGATTTGAACCCGGGACCTCTCGCACCCTAAGCGAGAATCATACCCCTAGACCAACGAGCCAGTGAGTTTGCAGGAGGAAATACAATTATTTAAACTGTCCAACACACACTCTGTAAACAACGGAATGGTGGCAGCGTTTACTCTATTGAGTACTTAATATGTTCGTTAACACACGCATCGCTTTGTTCAAAAGAACATAATAATATGGTCTCAGTAGTCTGCTACAGCGTTCTTGCTGACGTCATGCGCCGTGCTGCTGGCCGGCCTGCCGACGTGGCGGGGCGGAAGCAGCGGCACACAGACAGCGCGCTGTGTGGAGCTGTCACGACAGACACGGTGAGTTGCGCTGTCATTTCCATACAAACAAAACAACCTTAGTTTCAGCTGCTTTGTTTATTGTTTGCCTCGAATTACATGGAAAAAACAACAACAACAAATTAATCTTCTGCCTGTTCTGCCACGAAGTTATCATACGTTCGTCACCGGCGGGGGTGTTTATTCATAGGCGTGCAGACAGTGCTCTGATTCTGAAGTAAGAATCCGAAGAATCACAGTTTTCCACACATTTGTTTAGGAATGTAAAGCGATAATCTGGTGGATAGAAGTTCTATGTTGTCATGTTATCATAATAGGACTAGTCTCCAGAGTGAAGGAGGTTATGAGATTGTGAAGACATGGCTTGCCATTTAGATGATGTGATGAGCTCATTCTTTTTGTCTACTCTCTGACTCTGGGCTTATATTTTCATCACAATCACTTGCCAGACTGTGTGTGTAGGCTGAGAGCTGTTGATGTTTGTGAAGGTATCTCCCAATACAATGAAATGCAAACTATATTCTAGTCTAGTGTAACAATGAAGCCATTGTTTTTTGAGAATGCTATTAAAATGTGCTCTGATGTTCCCTTTGTTATTATGCAGAAACGCATTTTATTACTTTGTAGGTTGCTTTTTCTCACAGTTTGTTCTGGTTTACCTCTAAATAATGTAGTGTTCTCAGTGGGATAGTGGTGTGCTGTGAACAGAATGTGTAAAATAATAATAAAGTAAAATAAATAAGTACAATAATAATAAAGCAACACATGACTATAGTGACAGAGCCCAAGAGAAAACAGTAATCAGCTGGATGCGTTTGCAACATCTGACCTCTGGAGGGCACTGATGTACCAGCAGTGGTTAACCCATATAATACCTTTAACCTGCAGGATTCTTTTCATCAACTTTATTCCAGAATCCAGATGCAGTCCAAATAAACTAAATTAACAAAAAAAATCACACTCATGTGAAGTGAGGGGCGCTCTTATCATCATACATCATCCCATTCTGGCCAATCACAATTGGTGTCCTCACTTTACTGTCATCACTTTTTATCCTCAATTCCTGGTACACACAGACACAGAAAGCTGGACATGCTCAGCCAATCAAATCATCACTATGGGGTACTCACATTGATGCTCAGCCAATCAAATCATCGCTATGGGGTACTTACATTGCTCAGCCAATCAAATCATCGCTATGGGGTACACACAAACACACAAAGCTGGGCATAGAAAAATCCCTTTTGAAGCCTTGTCAATAATAGATACTCATATTGTATTACTGGTGTCGTGCGTGTCTCTGTCCAGATCAGAATGTCCGAGACTGCTCCCACCGTCACGGAGCCCTTTACGGACCCCCCTTCTCCACACGATGCCCAACCCCCCAACACTGAGCCTGACTCCTCTGAGGTCCCCGAGGATGGCAGTGGCTGTGAGGCCCCCGGAGTGGCTAGTGGAGATGCTGAGGGAGAGGCTACCAGTCCCAGAGTCGCTGAGGGAGAGGCTACCAGAGATGCTGAGGGAGAGGCTACCAGAGATGCTGAGGGTGAGGCTACCAGAGATGCTGAGGGAGAGGCTAGCGGAGAGGTGACTGGACCGGACGCAGCTCAGGGAACCCTCTCCGAAGGTCTGGCTGAGCAGCCAGGAGGACGTGACTGCGAGGGTCACATGGTTGTGTCTCAGCAACCAGGACGTGGCAGTGAGACCCTTCTGGTTGACTGTGACCAACCGGTGAGTCTGGAGCCAGACACGCCAGCTGGAGAGGAGGAAGCGGAGGTAACGTTGTGTGTGTGTGTGTGTGTGTGTGTGTGTGTGTGCGTGTGCGCGTGCGTGCGTGCGTGCGTGCGCCCGCGCATCATGGATTGACTGTTACTAAACAGCTAAATACTACTGACCATTACAAAGTTCAGATTACAATATATTCATTACTAGTGTTCAAACTTTAAGGGACTATTACTGGTGGTTAGGGGTGCACGATATTGATATTTTGGCTGATAATAATTGCATGGTCGAGTAGATCAACACCAGTACCGATATATTGCTGTACAATCTTCCAGTTGTGTTTAAAATTTGGGCAGCTGGTGACATGCTGACCTCACCTTCACTTACTATACAGTAAGGCCCACTGGTTAATATCGGAATACTGATATTTATATTATATCTTTAGGATAGAAATTATGCATTGCACCTGATTTATTAGGCCTAATGATGGCCAAGTGTCTGCTTTCACTTCTGAAGGACATGAGCATTCTTTGCTTTTATTTGTACTACAGGTAGACCCTATTGAAAGCTTCCTGAGAAAAAGCTGATTGAAACTGCTGTCTTCAATCATCGCAAAAGGCTTTTTCAGCTTCACATTCAAACATAAACATTATAACAAAACATCATCTAAGAATATTAGGATTCTATTAAAGGTAGGGTATTTTCTTTATTAAACAGAAAATGCCTTTTCAGGTCGGGATAACAATTATATCCAATCAGGATAGAGAACTCAGACAGGATACAGATTAAACAAGTGAAATCAGAAGTGATGACACAAAGAAAGGAGCAGACAAATGAAGCTGATAAATGGAGAGAGTATACTCTCTAGAGAGATGGAGAGACCCCTATTACTGAACAAACACTATACTAGCAATGATTACCATCAGAAAATAGTGCTTTAACCTTTTAACAAAAAAAGTGTTATTTTAACCAAAACATATCAATTACCCTACCTTTTAACATAGGTTGAAGGTTTGATAACAATATTAAGTAAATATTGACCGATGCTGAATGATATATTGTGCATCCCTACCGATGGTCTGGTATGTTTAGCCTTGACTACGTCTCACGTAATTGATTTGTGTTGCACTCTGTTTAATACCCTGTCGTTTCTTGACTGGGGTTCCCACCACTTACTCTGATCGTGCACTTTGTAAGCCACTCTGGATAAGACTAAGAGCATCTGCTAAATGCCTAAATTGTAAATATATATATTTGTCATAATCAGCATAATTGAAGCCATCGTTCCATTCAGTTGTAACAGGGTATGAAAATCAACTTGCAGAATGGTAAAATGTGCTTTGCAGAGTATAGTCAGGACAGGTTCAGGGCAGCAGGAACTGCTGAAATGCATCACACAGACACATTTTACTTCTAGTGTTTAACCAAGATGTTTTGTTGTGTGTATGTGTGTGTGTGTGTGTGTGTGTGTGTGTATGTGTCTGTGTGTGTGTGTGTGTGTGTGTGTGTGTGTGTATGTGTCTGTGTGCGCGTGCGTGTAGGATCCCAACCAGGCAAAAGACAAAGGTTGGGGAGGCTGGGGCTCGTGGGGAAAGTCTCTATTGAACAGCGCCTCCAGTTCAATGGGTATGCTTCCTTACCCTTTCACCTTGTCTTCCTTCTGCTTCCCTGGGTTAGTTCATTATATAGGAGCTTTATTGAAAGGATAGCCCCTTGAGTCTTGAACCCCAGCATCCCAGCGTGGGTGAACATTCGCCAAAACTAGCCGATCTACATGCGCACAGCACGTCGCAATGCATTGGCGAAGAGATTGGTGTACACCCACAAAAGCACTACAGTTGCAACTAGTGTCTGTTTCACTAAGACTAGAGGGTTTAATTGGTTAACCGATCATTACAAGCTTATCACCCCCCCCCACACACACACACACACACACACACACACACACACACACACACACACAGGGAAAATAAAGACTTCATATACTGTATACCGCGCTGATAAGTGCAGATGGCGAGATCAGACTTTATGTCTACCTATTTTTTATATACTGTATATATATTTTATCATTATTGCATTGTAAATTTCTTTTTTTTATTAATCTTAATTGTATCACTGAGATTGTCTGTTTTCCATTTATTGTTGATGCCATGTCAGGATGACACCTGAATTTCCATCAATCAATAATCAATAAAGGTCTATCTGTCTGTAGACCTATCGATCGTCGTACATTTGCTTTACATCTGCTTACATGACCTCAGGTCAGCTGAAGTGTGTGTGTGTGTGTGTGTGTGTGTGTGTGTGTGTGTGTGTGTGTGTGTGTGTGTGTGCAGGTCAGAGCCTGAGCTCGGTGAAGGAAAAGGCAGGAGAGGCGCTGCGCTTCCACAAGACATCAGTGGGAGAGGAGGCGCAGGAAGAGGAGGGGGAGGCGCAGCACCAGGAGGAGGTGGAGGTAGGAGGAGGCGACGACGACGGAGGAGAGACTGGCCAGTCTGACCTCAGTCAGTCTCCTTCAACCCCTCCTAGCAGAGGAGTGTTCTCCACCTTCACACACGCTGTACAGAACACGGTGAGTGAGTGGGCGCGCGCACACACACACACACACACACACACACACACACACACACACACACACACACACACACACACACACACACACACATCATCATCTGTTTGTCTGCTATTAGGGGAAATCTATGATCAGTGGGGGTCTGGATGCCTTGGAATTCATTGGGAAGAAAACCATGACTGTTCTGGCAGAGACTGATCCAGGCTTCAAGAAGACCAAGATTCTGATGCAAAAGACCGTATCATTGAGCCAGGTACGTATGCACGCACTATCTCACCCAAACATTATGGGAATATCGTAATAAAAATAAACCTATGACCACTTTCCTCATTTTCGACAGAATCACATAACGTTTGTTTACAATGTAATTATATGTTTGTGTTAGAGATAGCTGTTCAACAACGGTGTCTCATTGATTGGCTAGTTGCTGAAAGAAGCCAAAGAGAAGGAGCGCGAACGTATTAGCAACCATCCAATCAGCGAGCCCACAGCCCACTACGGGATCCTGTTCGACGACTACCAGGGCCTATCACACCTCGAGGCGCTGGAGATACTGTCCAATGAGAGCGAGGCTAAGGTAAGGCTTACAAACACTGTTGAAACACACTGGCAAGTAAACTACAACATCTTTATTGGGCAGCGGTGGCTTCAGGGTTAGAGGACGGATGCTGCATTCACTCTGGCAGATACTAAACATACAAAGATGCTAAGCTACACAGCAAGTTGAAGCCAGTTCAACGTATCTGTAGCTTTGTAGCTGCTACACATGTGTGATAATTCTTTGTACCTGTAACGGTTATATTTTACATGTATGCCTTTTATTTCTTCCCAATTCCTAATTGTAGGAATTTATTTATTTATTTTCAACACTGATATTGTTGAATGCATTGTACTACTTGATGACAATGCAAATTCTAGTTTTCATTAGTGTCATTTTGAGAATAAATAAATCTTGAATGAATGAAGGAATCTTCACGTGGCTTCCGTTGAAAATGAATGGTAGACTGTATTGCCAGTGTGAACACTACCGAAAGGTTCCCGGTTCGATTTCTCGGACCTCCCTTGAGCATGGCATTGTTCGTTAAAACAGCAGCTAAAATCATCGGCACATCACTACCTAGCCTCCACAACATCTACACCACTCGTAGTACGAAAAAAGCCCACAACATCATTAAAGACACCAGCCATTCCGCAAATACCCTGTTCCAAACACTCCCTTCCAAAAAACACTACCAGAGCATCAAATCTCGTACCACCCGTCTCAGTAACAGTTTCTTCCCCCAGTAGCCAGGCTGCTGAACAGCTGACCTTGAACTGTATTGCACAGTGCACTGTCACTTCACTTTGCACTTTTTGTGTTTGTGTTCTTTCTTTGCACTATAGAGCGTCGCAGTCCCGCCCCCTACCATGGACCAGGAAATGAATCCCAATGCATTTTTCCCATAGACATTTCAGAAAGTATTTATTTAAAGACGGTTATAAAGAAGAAAAACAACAAAAAAAGTGTTGTAACCTGCCGTTTTTTTTTCTTCTTTCTAATTATTTGTTCGGCCCAAAAAATTGTGTTTGTTGTCATGATTTGTCACGACTCGAGTTGGCTTTGTCCGCGGCGTAAACGTCTTTAAATAATTACTTTCTGAAATGTCTGAGGAAAATGAACGGAGAATCATTTCCTGGTCCATGGTAGAGGGCGGGACTGCGACGCTCTATAGATGTTTGTTTTTGTCCTGTGTATATACCTGTACGACTGAGAGTGCTCTGAGCAACATCATTTTCATTGTATTTATACTCTGTATCTATACATATGACAAATAAACCTGAACCTGAACCAACAGATTGTGGTGGTACTAGGGCCCTTCCCAAGTGTGTCTGTATGACTGTGAAGCAGGGCGTTCTCAGAAATCCTCCCCTGGGTAAATAAAAAAGGGCATATGCATGACGTTATTGATTCCCGCTATCCTCCACTGTCTTTTTAACCACCTAAACCGGGCCTATATTCTTAGTAAAATGGACCTGAGTTGGAACGGTACTGCACTCCTTTTTCCATTTCCACAAAATCTCTTCACTGAAACTAGCCGATTCACAAGCTTGTGGGCTTGTAGATCTGCTATTTTCGGTGAATGTTCCTCCCACAATAGGGATGCTGGGGCTCAAGTGGTTAAAGCCCGAAACATAAGTATGCAAACGCAAATGACCACACTTCGCTCAACCGGCACAAACCTCAGTGAACATACTGAATGTGCGCTCTTTTGCAGGTATAAAACGCACATAAACGAGGTATTAAACCCACATTTGAGATGTAGAGCACAAATCAAAGAAGACAGCTTCATTGTGTTGTTGCCTCTTATAGAAACACTCGCTGCATGCTTGCATCGAGTTACGATTTTCAGGTGACATATTCCAGAACGCAGCGACGTGTGAAATCAATCTTGTATAGCTTGTAGCATCTGCGTCCACGTAGCCTGAAAGAACCCTATGCTTTTCTGGGCATAGACGGGCGGAACAAACTAGCGCTGTAAACCGACACCGGCTCCCTATTGGTTCACCAACCTATGTGCCCGCCTCCCCTCCCCTGTAGAACACTGCGGAGAACACTGACATCACCAAATGTGGAGCGACACCCCTCACCACATATTGGTTAGCACTCCTTTGCCACATTTCCTCATGTGTTCACCCTCAACGCCTGCGGTCCCCGAGACTAGCATCCATCTAACTCCATGGAATATGTTTCAGGCATAGTCTTCTATGACCTTGTGGGTTCTATCTCCCTGTCTATCTACTCAGGTCCAAGTGTTCCTCTCCTCACTGGAGGAGGAAGAGCAGGACGAGGTGAAGAAGGAGCTCATCGCCATCAAGGACATCTTCATCAGTCGAGAGGAGGAGGGCAGTGAGGTGGCGGAGAGTCAGGAGAGGGAAACAGAGGATAAGGGTGATCTAAGTTCCCAAATACAGTGTTCTACCCCCCTGTGTGAGTGAGTCGGTCCGAACCCGCTGGAAGCAGAGGTGTCCCCTGAGCACTAGCACAGGACTCAGATATTCAACTATGGGAGAGGAGGCAAAGGATCTTGATCCAGTAACAATGTATTCCTTATGATCTCCTTCAAAATCCTTACTCCTTCCCGACAGCAGATATCTCTGCTGTCGGGAAGAAACCACCTAACTCCAAAATGTTGGAGTTGATTTATGAAGAAAAGAAAATGCATTTACAGTCACACCGAGGCCTTGTCCTTCTGCCTGTCTACTCAGGGACTAGCGAAGGCAGTTGATTTCCCAGGAGAAAATCAAACCAATGGGTTTGATTTTAGGATAGGCTTTTGGACACTGTCTGATAACCCTGTCCAGGTGTCTGATCCTGCAATGGTGCTCAGCGGCGACTACCTCCTTGACTGTGGAGATTACAAGAACAACATATTGGTTAAATCAACATGTCATCAAAATCTGCATGATTATTGCACACCTTTTAATGAATTGAAACAAAGAATCACAGAGTGCACAAAATTCCTGTTGTTAATCTAAGCACCAAGATGATTTGATTCATGGAGGATTTGATGCCAGCATGGACTGACGTAAAACATGGGTTAACATGTTGGAAAGTGATCTGGTTGTCAGTTCATTGAATCAGTGGCGTAAATATCGACGGTGCAACCGGTGCGATGCACCGGGGCCCAGCGCCCCCAAGGGGCCCATGAAGGGGAAGAAAAAGAGAAAAAGAAGAGTCAGGACGACGGTGAAAGCCTGGTTTCAGGGGCTATCGGTCGCAGGAAGAGTAACACCAAGGATTCGTCAGTGATGTCACTGACTGCTGGTTTATAAACAGCTTCAAGTCCATACTACTTCCGTGTTCCATAACAGTGACATCACTGTCCACTCCTTCTTGGTATTTTTACCACCTTGTTTCAACGTGTGTGTTTGTGTTCATGCGCTGCCTGTCAGCAGCACAACATAGCTCAGCTGTAGCCTATTCTGTCACGTTCCGTCGCGCTAATGAAACACTAGATGGGATTATTATGTCATGTCAGCACTATCAGAAGATCATTTCACATCGCATCGCACGCACCCCCCCCCCCCCCCCCGCAGCACATTATTAGTATTATTATTATATTTCAGGGGGCCCACACAAAATATTTGCACCGGGGCCCACTTCCAGGTAGTTTCGCCACTGCATTGAATGCTGACTTTTGTGTGTGTGTGTGTGTGTGTGTGTGTGTGTGTGTGTGTGTGTGTGTGTGTGTGTGTGTGTGTGTGTGTGTGTGTGTGTGTGTGTGTGTGTGTGTGTGTGTGTGTGTGTGTGTGTGTGTGTGTGTGTGTGTGTGTGTGTGTGTGTGTGTGTGTGTGTGTGTGTGTGTGTGTGTGTGTGTGTGTGTGTGTGTGTGTGTGTGTGTGTGTCCCACCAACAGCTATTGATGGGGAAGAATTTATTAGTACTTTGACTGAGCTACTCTTTGAGCTTCATGTCGCTGCCACACCAGACAAACTCAATAAGGTAACGTCACTCCTTCTCTGTCTCTCTTTCATCATCATGTCTCTTATCCCTAACTCATGCAGAGATTTAGATGTCTTATTTTTGTGGAATCACGCCACATAATATTTAGCCGCCTGAACCCTAGCATCCCTATTTTGGGAACAGTCTGCGAACATTATGTGAAAATAGTAGATCTACAAGTTCAACATCACTGTTTTCACTAATTGACGTACAATAAAGTATACAGCGTTTTAAAGGAGCATTCAGTGATTTGGGTGATTTTGAAAACCACCCAGTCCGCCCCGGTAACAAAATGTGCACATGCACGCTCTACAGTGGGGGGGAAGTGCAACAGGCCAACAGCATGTGCACCAAGGCCCGCCCCCACTCGATCATGATTGGAGGAAGGCCCCTCTCATCCTGATTGGATGAAGGCTTTGCCACCCGCCACCAAAACTGAAACTAGGGTTTTTTTACCCCAGTGGCTCACTGGGGACAGGGAGGAACTCCTTATATAGTCAGCACACTCTATAGTAGGGATGATTATCCAGAAAAAAAGAAAAAATAAGTGATATTTGAATTAAGTCAAATCACTGAATATACCAAGGGTTTAAAAGCTTGCATTAGGAAGCTACTGAATTATACAGCAGAGTCGGAATAAACCACATTTTGGTTGACAAATGCGGAAGTGCAACCGAGCCCTCAATTAAAAAAAATCCAAAAAGGTAGAACATCCAATTTTTTAATAAAAGTACTCACATTTCCATTTCTTTATTGGCACACACACCAAAAAGGAACGCTTATGCGTTTCGGCTATGAGCCTTCATTAGAGCATGTCAGTACAGTTTCCTGATCTCCTGCCTGACCGACACTCATTGTATACGTCTCTCCAGGCTCGAATGAGGGCCCACAATTGGGTGAAGGAGGTGGAGCATCAACCCACGCTTTGTGTCGACGCAGAGGAAGAGCCGAGCACGGAGGCTGCTCCTGGAGAAAACATGGAGGACAAGAAAGAAGATGAAGATGGGCAGGTGAAAGGAGAAAAGAAGGCGATGGAGGATGACTCCAGATCAGTAGATGTAAGCTGAACTAATTTACCGGGCGGCGGTGGCTCAGGGGTAGAGTCTCCGGATGGTAACCGCAAGGTCGCCAGTTCGAACCCGGGCTCCCCCAGAGTTACTGTCGAAGTGTCCTTGAGCAAGACACTGAACCCCTAATTGCTCCTGATGTGCTGGTTGGTACCTTGCATGGTTTCCGCTGCCATCGGTGTATGAATGTGTGTGTGAATGGGTGAATGTAATGCACAATCTATGTAAAGCGCCTTGGATAAAGGCGCTATATAAATGCACCATTTTACCATATACAACAATGCTTACACACTGTAGACAAGCAGGTGTATTCCTATTACAGCTGCGGTGCGTGAGTCGTGCAGTGGTGGAAAGTAACTAAGTAGTTTTTTTTAAGGTGTACTCATTTTTAGGTATTTGTACTTTACTTGAGTATTTTTTAAGGTGTACTAATTTGTAGGTATTTGTACTTTACTTGAGTATTTCCAATTTCGAAGACTTTTACTTCTACTCCACTACATGCATAGTACATTTTGATGCCAATACTTTGCCAGTACACTTTGAAATCCGGCCTTATTTTCTCCCCGAAAGAATGTGATGTGAGTACTTCTTCCACCACTGCCTGCTTACTATCTCTACACGTGTGGTTGTGTTTAAGTTTGCTCATGTGTGTCCGTGGTCTTCTCTCCAGGCTGTGTACCTGTCATCGGTAGGTAGTCTGGCAGAGGTGACAGCTCGCAGTATCGAGCAGCTCCACAAGGTGGCAGAGTTGATCCTCCATGGCCAGGAGCTGGAGAAGCCAGCCAGGGACCAGGCACACATTCTCACCAGGTGTTTGTTTGTATAGTCTGTTTTCTGTGTGCTTGTGTGTGTGTGTGTGTGTGTGTGTGTGTCTCTCTATAACTCGTGTTTAAAGCTACTGTATGCGTGTCTTGTGTTTGACCGTGCTTCTGCCCTTAATTGCGTGCTTGTTAGAATGTTGTTTGTGTGCATGTTCATTTGCGTGTGTGTGTGAGAGACTGAGCTGATCTTTGTAGAACATATTTATGCATTTTGAGTCATTTAAAAGGAGTGAGGTTCACTGAAATCCACCTTTTGTATTACAGGTTGACGTGTGCTATGTGTAAGGAGGTGGGCTGTTTGGCTCAGAAATTCTCCGATACACTGCTTACCATTGGGGTAAGTGTGTGTGTGTGTGTGTGTGTGCATATTAGTTTGACCCTGAAGACCTCGATTTTTAAGCGTACATTGTCATCTTTCTTTTTCTTACACTCCTATCTCACCTTCCCTCTCATCTCTCTCTATCACTCTCCTTTCACCTTCTTTCCTTTGTCTCCTCTCTCTCTCTCTCTGTGTCTCTCTCTCTCTCTCTCTGTGTCTCTCTCTCAGATCCAGAAAAAAGCAGAGGATTTGAATCCACTAGTAGACAGTGTGCTGCTAGAGGTGAGATGTTCTTTTAAAATAATGCAAAGAATCACTAGCTAAATGATGATACACAATACAGTATACATGTAGTAGGCTATATGATGATACCAACGATTATGATGATGATGATGATGTCAGTGGTCACAGGATGACATGATGATGTCAGTGGTCACAGGATGACATGATGATGTCAGTGGTCACAGGATGACATGATGATGTCGAACTGTGAACCGCTATGACGACGAGGATGTGTGTCTGCGGTGTTGTGACCGGTGGTGTAAAGTACATTTACTTGTGTAATAAGTGCTGTACCTAAGTTTTTACTAACGGAGTAGTTCTACATTGCAGTATTGATACTTTTGCTTAAAAACAATTGAGTACTTTTTCCGCCACTGGTTGTGACTGCCGAAAATGGCGGTGCTTATTGTCAGTCAGTGGTATTGATGGTGACGGCATATCACTCTCTGGGGTTCCCTGCAGGGTTCCAACAGCACCAACTACATTCAGAATGCCTTCCTGCTGCTGCTGCCAGTGTTGCAGATCTCCCACCTCCAGACCCTGGGCTCCAGGAGCAGCACCACAGAACCACCAGCTCAGATACAGCATTAGCCGTGCCTTCCTGTTGCCTGTGTGAAATGCACACATACAGGTCCTTCTCCAGAAATGTTAATATCGTGGAAAAGTTCATTTTCCTCTGTAACATCATTCAAAAAGTGAAACTTTCATATTATGTCCTAGATTCATTGCGCATAAAGTGAAATATTTAAAACATTTTTGTTTTCATCTTGATGATTATGGCTCACCAAAATCTAAAATCCATGTCTCAAAATATATCCCACTATACAGAAATGTCGACCATCTGAAAAGTATATTAATGTATGCAGTCAATACTTGGTCTGGGCTACTTTTGAACCAATTATTTCATCAATGGGGCGTGGCGGGGAGGTGATAAGCCTGTGGCACTAGAGGTGTTATGGAAGCCCAGGTTTGCTTTGATGAAGCCGTAAACTCATTTGTGTTGTTGAATCTAGTGTCTCACACCTTCCTCTTGACAATACAAGTATACAACCTAGATTATCTGTGGGGTTCAAATCAGGCCAGTTGGGCTGGTCAGTTGAACACAGTAATACCATGGTCAGTACACCTACGTATTATTAGTAGTTTGGCCTCTGTGGGCAGGAGCCAAATGCTGCTGGAAAAGGAAATCAGTATATCCATAAAGCTTGTCAACGTACGAAAGCACACAGTGCTGTAAAATATCCTAATAGATGGTTGTGTTGACTCTGGAATTGATAAAACACAGTGATGATTTGGGCCCATGTTATCTGCATGGTGGTGGTCCACTGACACTGAAAACTTCACACTGGAGTCAACACAGCCATGCATCTACCAGTATATTGTAGAGCACTTTGTGCTTCTGTATGTCGACAAGCTTTATGGAGATGCTGATTTTCCTTTCCACCTGGATTTGGCTCCTGCCCACAGAGCCCAAACTACTAGTAATAGGTGTGCTGACCATGGTTAACTGACCAGCCAACTGGCCTGACCTGAATCCACAGAGAATCTAGGTTGTATTGTCAAGAGGAAGTTGTGAGACTAGTCTTATCACATCCATGCCACGCCCCATTGATTAAATAATTTGTTCAAAAGTAGCCCAGGTCAAGTATTGAGTGCATAAATTAACATACTTTTCAGATGGTTGACATTTCTGTACTATAAATGTTTTTTTTAGTGGTCTCGTGAAATATATTTTGAGAGATGGATTTTCGATTTTCGTGAGTTGTATGCCATAAACATCAAGATTATAACAAAACAAGTTTTTAAATATTTCACTTTATGCACAATGAATGTAGAATATATTAAAGTTTTACTTTTAATATATTTTTTTTACAGAAGAAAATTTACTTTTTCCACGATATTCAATTTCTTTTAGACCTGTACACACACACAGTGCGACTTGTAAAAAACAAACAAAATCATGGGGGGGGGGGGGGCTTTCTTAACCACTTAAGCCCAATATCCTTGATCTTACAACATAGTCAAACTAGCACATCTATACGAGCTCATCAAATTGCTTGTGGATTTGTTAGATTAGAAATTAGATTTTCTTTTTAACATTTGGAAAACATTGATAAATCTTGACAAATTTGTCCAAAAATAGGGATGCCAGGGTTAATGTGGTTCACACATGCATTATTAAATAAATTGATGATTTGTTTGTCAAATATAAATATCAAACGTATCAGAAAGTCTTAACATTTAATTATGACCAGAAGCAGGGATACAACAGGGTGATATCAGAAGCAGAGGCATCCCCCCCCCCAGCAAATCAAACCCTGCACACGCACTGCTTGTCCTACTATAACTATTGTTGTACAGTAAGAGTAAGGTATATATAGTACTATAGATTGGGAGAAACTAAATGAAGTACCATGACTACAGACAGAAGGTACAGTATATATATATACACTCTTGAAGTTAACCGCTGAATATAGGTATAATGTAGTAATGGGCTCATCATGCACAGGCCTATTCCATCTCACGTGTCATTGCTTGTAGGAGTATCTACTCTACTTGGAACACTGATTTATATATTATTTAGAGGTTAATTGAGGTTAGCTGCCAGGTTACTATCTTTTCACTCCAAAACACACGAGTTCTGATGGTTTTCCTTTTTTTTTTAGTTTTGAAGGGATTTTCACATTCCCGCACTTTGCACTTATGTTAAGAATTGTCCAATGTTGTAACTAGACTAGAACGTTGAAATTAATTTGAAGAAATATTTACACACTATTCATTTTGTTTCTTTCTCTTTGGGGGGTGGGTTACTTTGGAGTGTTAAATTGAATGAAGTGGCATTACTATGTCCATCTATTTGATTATAGAAAACAAAAGTTACTGATCATCGTTGTTTATTTCACCTACAGCCTTGTATTCTATTCTGGATATAATGTGGAAGAAGTATCTATAACTGTTTGTATATATGCTGCTATTGTATTCATAACAAAGCCACAATGCCTTATGTCTGCTCCTTAGTCAGATCCTTGGTTTCAGCCCATCAGTCACCTAAAAACTTGTTGGAGAGAAAGTGTGAATTAAATGATCCCGTAACAAACAAACTGGATGTATTTTACCATTGTAATATCCTTTGCTTACTAAAAACAACTACTGAGAAGGGAGCCTTCTGTATTTAACTAATGAGCGAGTAATTTCATTCCACACTTAATATATTGTGTTAAGTATTTTGGACTGATTTATATTTCATTCTGCCCATTCCAAACCATATTGAATCAAATACTGTAGGACATTTCAACAGCCTTAGACTGAGAGCCAAGTGAAGGAAGGAAAATAATGGCCATATCTGTCCAGTGTTATGAGATCTTTCATGCAACCAAAATCAATAAGCGCTATGTTTCTGCCTTAGACGACCACAGACTAACTCATTTAGTGGGCTGGAAAATGTGCGGGAGCCACCTCATTATGTAGGATTCAATATAGCTTCCAAATGTAATGTTTATTATTCTAGCCCTCTGATAAAGTGCCCTTTGACTGTGAGAGATGACCGAAATGCCAAAAATAAGAATAAACATTTTAACCAATGTCAATGTGAGTGATTCATTTTTTTATTATGTTGTGATCATAATAGCAGTCAGGTGAAGGTCGTTATTTCTTTCACTGTGTCTTTTTCTAGTATCTTGGCAGATGCAGCTTTCTACGCTTCCTCCTCGCTGATAGAGGACACGGCGGAGTGGCCACGATGGGGCAGGCAGGCTGGAGCGGCCAAATGGGCCAAGACCAGGAAGAGAAGAATGGACCATATATAGGTCATTAAGTACATTCACTTTGTTTCTACAATATGAACACTGCGTGTTGTGGAAATATTGGAAATTTCCCACATTTAAAGGAGCATTCAGTGATTTGGGTGATTTGGAAAGGCCCGCCTCCGCTCTATCATGATTGGAGGAAGGCCCCTCTCTATCCTGATTGGATGAAGGATGGGCCCTCTAGCCAAAAACAAAACCTATGCTTTTTGAAATGGTCAGTACACTATAGTAGGGAGGATTATCACACAAAAAAAAGTGATATTTGAATTAATTGAAATCACTGAAGATACCTTTAACACACTGGCAAATGTTTCTACTTATAAGGAAATATAAACATAAGTTATGTTTATATTCCCTGGTAAATAGAAACATTTGCCAGTCTGTTAAATGTGGGAAATTTCCCATTTTCCGATACATTTACCATAACACACAGTTTTGGTCAAAGTTATATGTTAACAATCGTTTGCATTACCCATGCAGGAAAAAACCACCATCATGGTCTTCAACATCCACGTTTGTATTTACCCAACATTGATCCCCATACCCAGCATACGTTTAAAAGCATTGCTTTTCATTTTCAGTGATTAGACCGTATCGACTTGCATTAATGGATTTAATTCTTAATCCTTGAAGTTAGTTAGTTTCTACACAGTAAGATCATTCATCATTTAACTCTGAGAATGTACAAATGTAACCAAATGCATGGACCCGTAAGGCAAGGGTCCATCTCGTTACGCTTGGACTTTCTCAGAGTTACAAATGGTTATATTCACCAATATAGCCTCCAGTGCTTAAGACTCTTGGCCTGTGTCTCCATCCAGCAGCATGTCTGGGAAGGCAGGGAGTACAATATGCACAGTGGCGCGCACGCACACACACACATGCACAGAAACCTCAGATCTCTGTATCTACGGTGTTAACGCTCAGTGGTGTGTGTGCTTTGATTAATATTGAGTTCAGAATCTTCTGTTCTCTCTCTCTGTGTGTGGGTGTGTTACTTTATGGTCAGATGTGTGAAATTCTCTACCTGGAAATTCGGGAACGGGTGACAGTCCTGTCCATTTGAAGACAAAACAAGACCAGAAAACATCAATATGTTTAATAAAAGGCATTTGAATATAGATTTATTTTAACTTTAGATTTATAAGTAACTAAGTACATTTACTTAAGTACAATTTTGAATTTTCCCATACTTTACTTCTACTCCACTACATCTCAGATCTAAATATTGTACTTTTACTCCACTACAATTATTTGACAACTTTAGTTACTAGTTAATTTGTAGAGTATTATTACAAAACATAGACCATTACATTAATTATTTTAACTCACCAGTCCAATAGTGGGACCCAGAGGAGCGAACACCCACCCCTAGTGAATGACACAAAACTCAGCTGTCACTTCTGACATCACCATGACATCACCATGACATCACTTATGTAGGTCAGTGGTTCCTTCTGACATCACCCCAAATGAAAATATTCTGATTTGTGTTGTTAAGATGTTCCAAAAAAATATATTTATTTGTCTCCAAGAATGTTTTAAAATAGCAGATCTAGGCTACTCAGTCAGGACAACTCATGGATGGAAGGAATATAAAATATAAAATGAGCAATATATTTATTATGGTTTGGCGATTAATTGGATCTGCTTTTTAGGTACTCAGATCAAGCGCATCAGTCCCAACCACAGGGACTCCGAATCCCTCGTACCTAAACAGCAGATCCAAAACGACAGGTGGTAGCTGGGGTGGAGGAGGGTGAGCAGAAAAAGTTTAAGCAGACCGCAGCGCAACAGTATCAGTAGCAAGCAGGATGAGCAGTGCAAACTTCCAGTTTAAATAGCCGGTATGAAGATGGAATGAGTGTGTGAATGAGAACGTGATGCTGAGGTGGCCCAATGAACGGCCGCCGGCAACTGCATTGAGTTTCCTGACTGAACTTGCTTTGCGCATGTCTGACAGGCGCAACGCTCATTTCGTCATTTGTGTTGCGCTAGTGTTTTCTTCTGGCTTGCATAGTAGTTTGTGGAGATGTCTTTTCCTGTCGGTTAGGCCTGAGCTTTCAGAATCCTCTCCATGTTTCCACAATGTGTTGTGAGCTTGTAGATAGGCTATTTTCACACTACACTATACTGTAGTGTATATTATGGTTAAAGTGGTTCAACTGATTTTGATGGTATTTTAACAAATTTCGCTGAGGATTGGGGAACCCCCTCAAGGACCCCTGGGGGACGCGGACCCCACTTTGAGAACCACGTGATACTAGTTACTGTACAGAGCCATTTCAGTGAATGATGAACATTTTAAATTGCATGACTTTAGTTTAGAATAGATGAAGTAGTGAAATATACCGGTCATATGGTTGCCTCTTTGAATGGTCGTCTCTGCACGCATCTCTCCACCTATGGAAAATATGATATGGTATGGACTTATTTATGCCTATAATGTAATTTAAAAAATATATATTACTGAAAGGGTTATATATGTGGAGAACGTAGAAACTAGATAGTGAAATGTAAATAGAGATAAATCTCAGTAAAATGGAAGAGAAGTGTAAGTAAATACAGCATGTATGACATCAAATAGAATTAAGAATGGATGATGGATGGATTAAGATTAAGCACTGGTGTAGCGTGTCAGGTGCATGACTATGTCAAGTGTCAGGGTACTGATGTTATAGGAAATGTGCATGCGTGCGTGTTTGTGCGTGCATACGTGCATGCGTTTGTGCATGCAAGGTAAAATATGTATGTACCCAGCACTGTTGCCTGGCTAACATTTCCCTTACCACTCAAGTCTGGACCACAACAGCCACAGGAAGAAAACACATTGGGCCTTCCTGAGAGACATGAGAGAGGAGAGACAGTTTTCAGTTCCCCGCAAAGCATTGACCACTGTGTTTGTGTAGTTGATTTTACTGCAGTTTCATAAGGTTAGTGTAAGGAGATATAGGAATTAAGTCAATGCAAAACCGTGCGTGCGTGCGTGCCTGCGTGCGTGCGTGTGTGAGTGCGTGCGTGCGGGCGTACCATGCCAGTCTTGGTTGATCTTTCCCATCACTACGGTCAGTACAGTCAGCAGCAGCACCACAAGCAGTAGAGCCAGACATGGGACTGTGAACACAATCCACCACTCTACTGCAGAACAGACAACAGAACAGACAACACTTAACACAATCCACCACTCTACTGCAAAACAGACAACAGAACAGACAACACTTAACACAATCCACCACTCTACTGCAGAACAGACAACAAAACAGACAACACTTAACACAATCCACCACTCTACTGCAAAACAGACAACAGAACAGACAACACTTGACACAATCCACCACTCTACTGAAGAACAGACAACACTGAACACACTGCTGCTCTAACCTACAAGCTCTCGTGTACAAAGACAACACAGATACTAGAGCTCAACTGATGTTCGTTGTATTGAGTTGTGCTTCAAGACCTTATGGGAATAGTATAACCTCTCTAGAGTGTACCACACACGTTCACCAGGGGGGGGGGGGGGGGGGGGGGGGGGAGAGAGAGAGAGAGAGAGAGAGAGAGAGAGAGAGAGAGAGAGAGAGAGAGAGAGAGAGAGAGAGAGAGAGAGAGAGAGAGAGAGAGAGAGAGAGAGAGGAAATCGAGGTTAGAGAGATCTCATTTGTCTGCAAGTGAGGGTAGAGAAATAGGAAGAGTGCCGAGTATAATAAATAATAAGTGAGAAGATGATTGATGGGGAGGAGAGGTTGTGACATAGAGGATATGGAGAAGTATATCGAAGAAGAGAAAAAGAGAAAGTAAAGTAAAGCAGCCGTGCATATCAGGTGGAAAGATGAAAGTGAGGTGGATACTGTCAATGAAAAAGGGGTCAGTACAGTAGTACCACTTTAAGGTTTCACATGGGTGTGCTGTACATACAAAAAATGTACATACACTGTACATTTTTCGGAGCATGTTATTTTATTGATCCAATCATTTAGGTTGGATGAATATTCTTCCGATTCATCACAATGAAAACTCATATTCAAGGTTTTAAAGAAAGAAATGAAAAATAATGTCAGAAACCACTGCCATACGTACATGCTGCAAAATGTCTACCTACAGCCATGGAAGAGTAGTGCAGCATATGATTATCAGCTGTACATTGTACCTACTGTCTTGCTCCCTCCCGCCCTCTCTCTCTCTCTTATGCACATTCATTGTCTACCACTCTCCATCTTTCGCTCAGATTTTGATCATTCAAATCTCTCTGTAATCCAGTCCACAAAGATCAGAATCAGCTTTCTTGTCACATCACAGGTGTGTGGCCGTTATGTTTGTATTACCATGTACCAGTCAATCCAAGGTTGTGTCCAAGGAAATGTGTCAGGTTTTCATCACCCTGCACTCGCTTTGTGAGTCCATTGTGACAAGAAGTAAGGTCTGTTCCTTACTTTGAATGTAATTGACATTATGACTACACTACACCTGACCGTTCCAATTTGTAGATCCCTTAAGCCAGACAGACAAGTGCCCAATTGGCTAGTTCTAGTCCACAGCTTCGCGGGACGTGTATCCCAAGGCCGAAACACAAATATGCAAAAAGAAAGATAAGACACAAATATGACACAGTTGTCATTGAGAATTGAGGTTCTTGTCCTGCTATCGGTGTACACAAGACATTATGTTTATGGGCCTTGGATTATGTAAAATTAGCTGCAGACAGACACAGAGACAGAGGGTAAATGAATGTATTATCTCCTGAAGGAGATAATCATGAGTGAGTGTGATATATTGGCAAACAGTGCTACAGTGTTAGTTGTCAGTGTGACTGAGGAAGCATAGGAGAGCAGAACAGAATCTTGCCTGCCGAGTTTCTTGCATGTTTATGTTTCTCTATGGACACGAGTCCACTACAGCTTCGGTGGCACAGTGGCTGATTATGTAATATTACTGTGTGATATTCTGAGTGATAATGGAGTGCAGGAGGCAAGGGAACATACTGCGACAACTTAAGGTGTGAAGAGAGTTCAGGAGGAGGCTGGTGTCGAGGTGTTTGCGTTTAATTCTATTGATTCGGTTAGCGACATGGCACCTTTGAGCAAAATGGAATCAGTCTGAAGCATGATGACATTAGTTAACCAATTTCCTTTTCCTGTGCCTCGTCTAGTCTCGTCTCCTCTCCTCACCAACAGTTTTCCGTTTGTTTTTTACTTATTATTATCCTCAATGAGACCACAAGGAACAGTGTCTGTAGAGCAGTGTTCATTTTGTTGACTAAGACTAAAAGATTTTGATATTTAGTCGAGCAAGACGAGAATTAGACTAAACAATTTCAGATGACTAAAATAGGACTAGAAATAAATGGTGTGTTATTCAAAATATTAATAGTAAGACTAAATATTTTCTATCAAAATTAACACTGCATTAAGACTGGTCAAGACCTACGCTGTAGAGAGTGTATCGCTCAAGGAAATTACGTTGACGCTTTACAAATCTGTTTACATTCTCTGTGAATGAAACAAGTGTTGTGATTGGTCGATAAATATCGTATCCGGGGGAAATACATCTGATGGATGTTCCGGCCCGACCTAAGGCCTAAGGCCTCACTCAGACAACACAAGGTCTGAGTGCACCCTAAGGCCTCACTCAGACCTTTACTGCATTGCTGTATGCTTGTTGGATGAATGTTGTGTAGTGTCATGGCCGCCCCAATGCATTTCCAATGGGAGTCACATGGTTTGACACAACATTTGTGTTGTATGAGGGGGAGGGGCGCAGTCGAAACACAGCCGAAAGCCATACAACAGCTTGTAGTCCAAAATGTGGACTACAAACCATGTGACTTCCATTGGAAATGCATTGGGGCGGCCATGACACTACACAACATTCATCCAACAAGCATACAGCAATACAGTAAAGGTCTGAGTGAGGCCTAAGGCCGATACTGTCTCTGCCGTAGGTCCGTGACCAGGCTTTTCTCTTCGCAGATGATGAGTAAGGCTGGGACCGAGGCTAATTAAGACTAAAAGACTAAGATTTTGATATTTAGTCGACTAAGACTATAAAAAATTTCAGATGACTAAAATAGGACTATTAAAACTAATTTGTGTTATTCAAAAGAATTTGCAGTCACAATTAACACTTTTGCAGAGAGAGAGAGAGACGCTCCTTCCTCTGCACCCTACCTTTTAATGTCTGTTTCCATTGCAGCTTTCTGTTCACTGTGGCATTCAGGATGGTTTGGTTGGCTAGTTGAAGGAAACAGTGCTGTGTGTTATTGCCTGACTCTATGGTGATCTTGCCAGGGAGATAGCAGTAGAGTGGTCTCTGCCCTTCACCCTGCTCCTCATCCTCCTCCTCCTCGGCTGGGTGGAGATACAGAGAGCTATGCAGTGGTGGAATAAGTAAAAGTATCAATACTGTGATATAGAAATACTCTGTTACAAGTAAAAGTCCGGAATTCAAAATGTGCTTGAGTAAAAGTACAAACGTATTGGCATAAAAAATTTACTTAAAGTACCAAAAGTAAAAAGTACTCATTATGAAAAATGTCTCATTTCAAGTTTTAAAATGTCTAACAATCTTCTGAAAATAGCCGATAAAATAAAGCTCACATTGCGTCTGAAGTGGTTACTTACTGTAGCCTATGTTTTGTAATAGTAATATAAGTCTACAAAGTTAACAAATAAACAAATGTAACTAAAGTTTTCAAATCAGATAAATGTAGTGTAAAAGTACAATATTTGCCCCTGAGCGGATGTAGTGGAGTAGAAGTAAAAGTACTGGATATTGGAAATATGAATTCAAGTAAAGTACAAATAACTCAAAATTGTACTGAAGTACAGCACTTAAGTAAATGTACTTAGTTACTTACTTTACACCACTGGAGCTGTGGTTGACGTGGCCATGCAGAGTGAGGTTCACAGAGCCCGCTTTGCTGAGCCGGACCTCCACCGACACCTCCAGAGTCAACTCCACACCTGCAGACGAGTAGATAGATGGATGGGCTCTATGCACACAGAATAAGGCCTCACTCAGACCGTTACTGCATTGCTGTATGCTTGTTGGATGAATGTTGTGTAGTGTCATGGCCGCCCCAATGCATTTCCAATGGAAGTCACATGGTTTGTAGTCCACATTTTGGACTACAAGCTGTTGTATGGCTTTCGGCTGTGTTTCGACTGCGCCCCTCCCCCTCATACAACACAAATGTTGTGTCAAACCATGTGACTCCCATTGGAAATGCATTGGGGCGGCCATGACACTACACAACATTCATCCAACAAGCATACAGCAATGCAGTAAAGGTCTGAGTGAGGCCTTACTCTTCCTACTTCCTGGCCGCTACCCTACTTCCTTCACAGGTGTTACCAATAATATTAATTAAGGCTCTGTTCCATTTAGTGTGCAGTGGCTTTTTTAATTTCAAGGACTGAGAGTGTACTGAGACCCGCAAGGGTCCATTTGTTTCCATTTGTACACTCTCAGAGTTACACGCCCGTACAGGGCCATTTGGAACCCACTCAAGTGTTTCCAGTGAGCTCACGCACACACGCACGCACGCACGCACGCACGCACGCACACAAACACACAAACACACACACACACACACACACACACACACACACACACACACACACACACACACACACACACACACACACACACACACACACACACACACACACACACACAAATCAGCACAGAGTGCAGGACTACGAGCTTGTGGGTCTGCTATTTTTCCACAGCTAAAGTATAAAATAATGGTTAAAAGCTATGAGGCGACACAGATCTAAGTGGGTTCCAACAGCCATGCGGCTCACCTGACGAAGGCCGGTTGTCATGTAGAAGTGTCATGTCTGTGTCTGTCTCACACAGGAACCAACTGGTGCCTGGATCACTACTGATGTTGAATTCTGACCAAGAAGCAGCACCGTTGCTCCAGTTCCCCCTGGTGCACTCATAGTCCCGTGTCTCACTTCCTGGTGTCAGACAAGGGTCACACAAACCAGTCCATTCTTCACAGGTTTCGTAGGGCACGCAGAGGAAATTGGCTCTCCAAACTAAAGTTTCAGAGAAAGACAGAGGAGGTATAAGATTTTCAATCAATAGTCCCGTTTAGTGAAATGTGTGGGTTTGTGTAGAAGCATGTGCATAGCACATGTGACTACAGCATTCAAATGTTCTCTCTCTGACACGCACACCAGAAAGGAAATAAAAGGAATGGAAGTATGGCTGCTAGATGAAACGTACATTGTCTTTGGTTTTGGTTTTCCATCATTCGGCAGACAGAGCGAGTGAAAACACACACACACACACACACACACACACACACACACACACACACACACACACACACACACACACACACACACACACACACACACACACACACACACACAGGCACCCAGTAGGGATCATAAGCTGTGTGGATCACCCACCTCTGTGTGACATGAAGAATTCTGGGAGGCAGATGATGAAGGTGAGGATGATGAGGATGAGAAGTTTAGTAAGTGCCACTCTCACCATAGTTATATCACAGGAGCAGAGGTTTACACACACACACACGCACTCAAGCATGAATCGCGCCTCGTGGATTCAACTTCCTCCTTGGTTTTCAGCAAACAATTCACAAATGCAATGCCTCAAAGCCTTTTTGACTTGGATGATTTCTCATGTCTTCATCTAGTCTCGGAAATCGATCTCAAAACACACACGCACACACACACACACACACACACACACATAGTACACACATACTGTATGTACATACAGTACTAGCTCACCACTTCAGTTCCCATTCCTCTTCCTGTCATTTTCTCAGAAAGTGACACTGAAACTACTTCAGTCAATTACTGTGTGTGTGTGTGTGTGTGTGTGTGTGTGTGTGTGTGTGTGTGTGTGTGTGTGTGTGTGTGTGTGTGTGTGTGTGTGTGTGTGTGTGTGTGTGTGTGTGTGTGTGTGTGTGTGTGTGTGTGTGTGTGTGTGTGTGTGTGTGTGTGTGTGAGAGAGAGAGAGAGAGAGCATGAGAAAGATATTACTTTATGTAGGCAAGCACAAATTGAATTCAACACCTTCCCTCACCTTTTCGATTGTTGGTGTGAAAAAGATGACGGCCCTATGTTAGTGATATAGTGGTTCATTACCGAGTGCTAATTTATCTCCAAAGAGTGTACAACATTTGTACACTCTGGAGTTAAATAAGGATTTATTTTACTGCGCACGCGTTTTGAAACTAGTATCTGACTGTAGCCTGCATTTAAATCCTTCTGCTTAGTTATTATTGTAATGAATTCCCTAGTAGCCCTGTGGTTTGCATGTTTCATTAAAACAGGGCAATGCACTATATATTTATGTACTTCTCTATTAAAATATGCAATTTAGGAGTGAAAGCCAGCTTGCTTCTCCAGAGGCTCGAGGCTTATAAGGACTATAGGTACTGTAGGCTACCTGGACTTGCAGCATTAAATATGGAGCATATGCAGCCATTGGGTGGCCACTGGCACGAGAAATCTAATTCATTTCAGTTTAGATTCCACTTTCTTTGGGGTATTTCTTGGACAGCCTCGGTCATTTAACACTCCCTGCTCAAAAAACGAACCTTTTTAAACAAACAGTTATGTATCGATCAATATCATTTTGGAACATGTTACCACCTCACATTAATATAACACAAAGTCAATTATCTTTCAAATATGCTTTAAAGGAACACTTGTTACAGCTGACCACATGACCTTAATGTTATTCTTATTATGTTCCATTTAATTTTATAGAATAAATTGTAATTATGTATTTTCATGTATTTAATCTTGTTGAATGTATTTGTAATTATGTATTTATGTACTTTTTGTATGTATTTTATATGGACCCCAGGAAGATTAGCTGTCGCCCCGGCGTCAGCTAATGGGGATCCATTCGATAAACAATAAACACTGTACATACATTTGCACATTCTGTACATCCTCCCATATCCATAACTACCGGTATTAGTGTAGCCTCGGCCGGGAGGCGAATCCTGGACCTATGAATCCTATGGCACGTACGTTACCAGTCGGTTAAAGAGCCATGGCCCAATAGGCATGCAGCAACGCAGCACCGTATAGCCTACATTCGTGTTCAAATAACTTCAAAGCAGCAATACTACCTCCTCCATAAAATACAACTGCACAGAGAACAGGACATTGTCTAGTCTGTGACGTTTTCACTAGCTGCAGCACGCCAGTCACACCATACCGGAATAGGTACCCCTGGTTCTTCAAATCGGCATGTCACATTTTTATATCCCTAATGATGCATATTATGATGTAATTAGACTATATTGAGGACATCAGGGGACTGAGAGGGCAGCCTGTGATTAAAGGACCACTTCACCACTTTTCAACTTATCTTTATTATAGTTGGTCTTCACTAATGTTCATGATAAAATATCACATTTTTCTCCTACTGTGTCTGTGTCTCATAGGGCAGTGGGCAGTCCCACCAGTGACATCATCGTTAGGCAGATTGTTTTTTAGATTTAGATTTTTTATTTTTTATTATATAGGCAGACTCGAAGTGCGACCGCTGTGCCCAGACACAAGCACATCTCACACACATGTATTGGTCATGTCCCCAGCTACAGCGATTCTGGTCACTTGTGTTTGTCACACTGTCAGACGTGCTAGAAATTGCACTACAACCCTGTCCATTGATCCGTCAAACCCCTTACCTGATTCATTACCCCTTCTTACCTTACCCCTTCTGATTTGTGTATACAAATCAGAAGTTAGAGATTATTGCCTTTGCAACGCTGCTAGCTAGAAGAAGAATATTACTATCTTGGAAGTCGACAAATCCACCCTCTCACTCAATGATGTGATGTACTTCTTAAGCTTAGAAAAAATAAAATTCTCTCTCAGAGGAACCGTTGAAGGCTTCACTAAGGCATGGAGACCCTTTATAGAATACTTCAATATTCGTACCTCCCTGGATCAGACTGCTCGGTGTGACCCAAATATAGCGGACTGTGGAATTCAGAATTAACACAGTGCCTCTCTCACAAGTGTACAATACTCTTGACTGTGACCCATGATGTGACCTGTGTTTTTACTTTTATTTTTTAATTTTTATTTGCTTTTGTCCTGTTTGTCATTGTTTCGTTGGGGGGGGGGGGGGGGGGGGGTGTACGTTCTTTGTTAATGTTTGTGATGATTGTAAAAAGAGGAAAAAAATGGGTGACTATGTGAAAAGATTTTCTTGTCAGATGTACTGCAATAAAAAGTGCCCTTCTGGGCACAGGTCTCCACCAGGAGGATAGGACTGTGTGTGATGTTTGGCAAAAGTAATATAAACATGTTTTTTTGTTTGTTTGTTTTTTGCAACAATTTTCTTCATTTTGTTGAGGAAATGCAGAGCCATATCACTCATAGCATCTCTGAGGATAAAATTCTGGATGAGCAGGCCACTCCTGAAAACTTTGGAAGGCAATGTTAGCCAATCAGTGTAGAATCTGAGAAATCCAACAGACTCGTCTTGATCACATGACTACAGAGATCGTGTGTACCGATTTGCGTGAGATTTGGATGAAATCTGTGCGACTAACATAAGCAATGTGTTTAGCAGAAATCGGCCTCATGGTGGCGCTATAACCGGCAGATGTGGAGGGATGCAGGGAAAATGTTTTTCCATGGCCTCTAGGGAGTGCGCATACATAAATTGTATACAGATTGATGCAGTTATAGCTAAAAACAGGAATTGGCCTGTTATAGTGCCACCATGAGGCTGATTTGGAAAATAATGAGTGGCATGTCGTCCTCAGCCTAGTGGAAATGTGCGTGTATAATTTCACGGAAATTGCACACTGTTTTTGTGATTTGTGGCATTTTGTTCGAAACGGACCATTCATGTGAGCTTTGGAAGCCAATATTAGCCAATCAGGATGGAAGATGGGAAATGGTGCAAATCCGTGTTGATCACATGACTATGTAGATAGTGTATACCGAATTGTGTGATGTATGGATAAAATGTGTACGGGTAATCTACAGAAATGTGTTTTGCCTAAATCGGTCTCATGGTGGCGCTATAACAGGCCGTTGAGGAATATTTGGGGCAGAGGTTCATCGTTGGCATCCATGGAGTGTGTGTGCACAGTTTGGCATGGATCGGGCCAACGGTACCGGAGATTAGCTGATAACGGACGGACGGAAGGTCACACACACACACACACACGGAGTGCAAAACATACTCTCTCCCCATGCCTTCGGCCTGGTGGAGACAATAATAATACAAGATTAGATTTATTATGAGAACGATGCGGCTTCCATTATTGCATTGCAACTTTTCAAGAACTAGAGCAGTGCCCATTGGGCACTGGCCTACTTCCCTACTTGGAACGATGCAAGTTGGAAATGAATGCCCCACCCAGTTATGTCTGTATCCCTTTTATGCCCATATATGGAGTCCTTTGTCAGGCCTGCCGAAATATGAAGTCTATGCAGATGTCAGAACAGGCCAGCTCCATATATGGAGATATAGGGGTGATCAGGTCCAGAGCCCGGGCAGAGGCTTTTGTGCTGGTTCTGGACAACCGGCTATCCAACAGACTCGACACAGGGCACTGTGTACACAGATTCTTGGTGCATTTATAGATAGATATAAAGCCTGCAGTTTCTATTAGCTTGGATCCCCCATCGATGATGTCACTGGCCGGACGGGTTTCTGAACTGCCCACAGCCCTCCTATGAGACAGACCGAGTGCCCACAGCCCTCCTATGAGACAGACCGAGTGCCCACAGCCCTCCTATGAGACAGACCGAGTAGATTTTCTTTGGCATTTTATCAGGAAAATGAGTGAGGACCCTGAGGAGGACCAATTATGTGAAGGTGGTGAAGTGGTCCTTTAAACAAAAGGCTGATATAATTAGCCTAGTTGAAATGGCTAGACTATAAGCAATTAAAACGAATGCATTTTTAAATGTAATTTCTGGTTTAACTACCACCGGTAATATTTCAGACATACATAATGTTGGTGGGTGCTGCTGGGGTCACTGGGACTGCCTGGATAGCTTTCTAATCTAGATTTGGTGTTTGACAAGCCATAAATTGACAACACAAACGTGCGCGCGCCACACGTACACAACCACACAGTACACACGCGCACACCTAGCAGGTGGGGGTCTTATCTCACCTCCACAGCAGATTGCCTCTCAGAGCTCAGCTGCCCTCAGCAGCAGCAGCTTAGAAAATGGGATCGTTCTCAGTGTTCTGTAGCTCTGGTCCATGGTGCCTTATTAGAGTATTCTGTAACATGCATTCAAAGGCGCCCACGACGTCACTTTGCCCCCCCCCCCCCCCCCCCCCCCAAAGCACACAATAAAAGGCAAAATAACATGTTGCAATCATACAAATTAGTTGAGTTGCATGATAGGATATATTATTATTGTTGCAAGTTCAAGTTGCAATACATGTTGCTTGCTGGTGTGCTGTGTGCAGAGCATAGCCCAGCTACAGAGGACTTGACGCGTTTGTGATTGTTAGCTAAAGCTTGTGATTGTGTCGTGCTGTTTCTGTCCCCATACTAGCTCACCCTCTCTCACAGACCAAAAGAATAAAGAACCAAAGAATAAGGAGACGTTCATTCCACTACACACACCGCAAATAAGGTAAGGTGTTTCCTAGGCTGTCGCCAAAATGACACATGAATGATGAATTGCTAAATATCAAACAAATACATTTCCTCAAATGAAGAAGTGCTGTGCGCGCATATATGAACCCTGAAACAGGAACTGTGCGAGCCTGCAAGGGATGTCTCTCCATCGGTTGGAACTTAGAGGAAAGCTTGGTGTTTTAGACGGCCTCTGTCATTTCAGTCCATTACTTACACGTAAAAACTCACTTGTTTACAATGCGCTTATTCGCTTATTTTGTACCGAAGACATTTCCTTCTTAGCGACGATAATGGCCTGGATTTGTGCTGCTCAAGAAGCAGGATCTATCAGCTGATCAAACGCTGCTGTTTGTGAACTGTTTGGGGGTGGGAGAGAGAGAGAGAGAGAGAAAGAGAAAGCAGGGAGAGAGAGACACACACACACACACACACACACAGAGAGAGAGAGAATTCCTTTAATCCGGATATTTCTCTCTGTGCAGTATTTTAGGGCTTAGGCTGTCCTGAAAACAAACATAAATAATCACACACACAAGGAGGAATGTATACGTCTTTGTTTCCTGCAGTCCAGTCACTGGAAATACGAGGAAATTGGTTAAATGAGATGTTCTCACATGAGCTGTATCCTGTGTATCTACTCTGCACAAAAGTGCACATCATATGATTGTCTCCAGTCTCCACCAGGCCGAAGGCATGGGGAGAGAGTATGTTTTGCACTCCGTCCGTCCGTCCGTGTGTGTGTCCGTGTGTGTCTGTGTGTGTGTGTCCGTCCGTCCGTCTGTGAACAGCTAATCTCCGGCACCGTTAACCCGGTCGATGTTAAATTTTGCACACACACTCCCTGGATGCCAACGATGAACCTATGCCCCAGAATTTCCAGAAGGGCCTGTTATAGCGCCACCAGGAGGCCGATTTGTGCAAAACAAGTTTTTGGACAGTACACCTATAGATTTTGTCCAAACATCACGCAGATTGGTACACAGTCTCTCTAGAGCGATTCAACGAAACGGGTCTTTCAGATTTCTCAGACTCCATCCTGATTGGCTAAGATTGGCTTCCAAAGTTCGCAGGCGTGCTCAGTTTCAAACAAAATGCTGCAAATCATGAACACATCGTGTGATTTCCGTGAAATTGTGCACGCACATTCCCACTAGGCCGAGGAAGAAATGCCACGTGAACATTTTCAACTCGCCAAAATGTGTCTTTACCTCTAACTGCACAGATCTGTGGATAACTTTGTATGCCAACTCCCTAGAGGCCAAGGAAAAACCTTTGCCTGGAATTTTTCACATCTGCTCTTTATAGCGCCACCAGGAGGCCGACATATGTAAAACACATTTTCTAATATTACTCTTTCAGATTTTATCCAAATTTCACGCAAATCGGTACACATGCTCTCCATAGTCATGTGATCAAGACGCGTTTGTTTGATTTCTTATAATCCACCCTCATTGCCTACAATTGGCTTCTAAACCTTTCAGGAGTAGCCCGCTTTGTTACCTGTTTTGTACAAATTGCCACAACTACTCAACGCAGCATCCGATTGCGGTGAAACTGCATGCATATTCCCACTAGGCTGAGGAAGAAATGCCACTTGACAGATTTCAAATCAGCCTTATGGTGGCGCTACAACAGGCCAAGTCGCGTCTCTCTCTCACACACACAAACACACACACACACACACACTACTCCTAAACATTTTGCCAAACATCACACACAGTACTCCTATCCTCCTGGTGGAGACCTGTGCCCAGAAGGGCACTTTTTCTAGTTTAACCATGAAGTTATCACGACTCCATTTGCGTCATACCACTCATAACTAAAGCTACCATTTTTTTCTTCAGTAGTGATGTAAAATAAAGTGATTTTAGATTATTATTTTTTCATTTGAAAGGTGTCCATATTGGATTTTCTTAAAATTATTATTATTATTATTATTGATTTAACAGACCAATTTATCACAAACAATGAACAATGGACACACCCAAGATTCTTACATGGCAATTATAATAACAAGATGAAACGACCCTCATAATTGGACCTGTTGTTACCTCACACATCTTGACAGGAATTTAAATCTGTTTTTTTTTAATCACACAGCCTGAAAAGACAATTCTTAGAAAGCCGTAGTGGTGGTCTTGACTCTTTTGTACTAAAAGGCCTGTAAGGCCTTCATATGACTGGCGTGCTGCAGCTAGTGAAAACGCCACAGACTAGACAATGTCCTGTTCTCTGTGCGGTTGTATTTTGTGGAGGAGGTAGTATTGCTGCTTTGAAGTTATTTGAACACAAATTACACACAGTTGAGGGACTAATTCTGACCGATATTTATATGTTTATAGAACACTTATGCCATATCATATCACAATAGTACAATATCCAAAATCACAGACAATATCCAGTCGTGACTCTAATGTCATGATATGGATATAATGTCCCTATCACGTTTTTTTTTGCTCCTGATCTGATTCTGATCATTTGAAAATGATGGGATCGCCCCCGATTTCCAATCACGTGAACAGATCGGGACAACCCTAGTTAGGATGTGTCTGTTAAAGGTTAGGGACCGGTAAGGGCATATTAAATTAAGGGGGCTTCACGAGAGCATACATCTCCTCCGCTAACCAGAATGCTCACCTTAAACACTTGCCGGTTCTTGTATTCTTGTATTTGTTTTACTGAGAATAATGTCAGAAATAAGTTTAAGGTTAGGCATAGTTTTACTGGGGCTAAGTTTAGGAATATAGGGTTAGGTTTTGGCACAGTTTTACAGAGGTTAAGGTTAGGAATAAGGTTATGATGACGATACAGTACAACAGATTCCAGTTCCTGTCAAGATGTTGTGTGAGGTAACAGGCCAACCCTACATAATGGAACCCTGAGCCCTGAACCCTGAGCCTTGTCTGTCTGTCTGTCTGTCTGTCTGTCTGTCTGTCTGTCTGTCTGTCTGGATTTGGTTGCTTTGGTTGATTTACTTTTGGCTTGTTTTCTCACACATTCATTAAGTTCATGAGAATTACTTTACCTGCTTGTCTTACTTTCTCATTAATGTACTTGTCTGGTTTTGAGCCAAGTTGTGACTGGGGGTAAATTGTATTTATACTTAATACGTCACACATGAGAAGAAGTGAAAGTGCTAAGTACTATTATGCAATTCTATTTCGGGGTTGGTTGGATTCGATATATTGTGGACGTGTTGTGTATGTATATGTGTATCACATTACACCTTAGATAATGTATTGCCATTTGTGTGAGTCTGGGACATAATCCATAGGGAGTAGTAGCAAAAAGTGTGTGTGTGTGTGTGTGTGTGTGTGTGTGTGTGTGTGTGTGTGTGTGTGTGTGTGTGTGTGTGCGTGTGTGCGTGTGTGCGTGTGTGCGTGTGTGCGTGCGTGCGTGCGTGCGTGCGTGCGTGCGTGCGTGCCGGTGTGATAGAGAGGCAAGGCAATCTGCCAAAGGGATAAAGACTGCTTTAGAATGGATGAAAAATAAAGAACAAAGGAAGAGAGACAAATTGAGGAGCGACAGTGACAAGCAAAGCTGATCTCTGTATAGCGAGAGGAAGAGGAGGTGTGATGGAGGAGGACGAGGAGCAGTAGAGAGGAGGTGGACTCACTGAGTGGGTCTTTCTGCTGAAGGTGATTTAGTGCTGTGTCAGCGCTATGGCGGCGTCTGGCTCTCCCCAGGGATGAAGCCACTGCAAAGCTTTACGACTCTTTATGGGGAGATTATGACGCTTTGCAAAGAGGAGGATGTGGCTTGATGAACACGCGTATAAGGGTGATGATGAAGGCTCTTAGTTTTATGATCCTCGCGGACCAATTTGTCTTTTTAGATCCCGGCGCCTTACAATCTGTCACAAACCCTCAAAGTGTTAATTTATCCATTTGTACACTCTCTGGGAGTTAAATTATCACTCAGGACTTTGTGTGCTCTGAATAGAGAGATGTTCCTTTCTCGTTGTCCTGTGACTGTCTGCCTTGCCCTTTGTTATTTTTGCTGTGCTGTCCACGTGGCTGTTTTCTCTGCACTCTCAGTTCTAGCGGTGATATTCAAGGTTGTCAACTCTGCAACATCATTTGTGTGTGAGTGTGTGTGTGTGTGCATGCGTGCGTGCGCGCGGTGTGCATGTGTTTGTTTGTGCTCAGGGACAGTTCTGTGTGTTTTCAAAGGAAGATGCATTAAGTGCACACTTGGGAGTGATGCTGCTGTTATGTTCTTGTTTTGGTCTTTGTATTTTCTTCCCTTTTCACATCCTGTTCCAACCATTATGATTGCACCTCTTTTTTTCAACCATTTCCACAGTCCACAGTCTCAAAGAGCATATAAATATTGCAATATTACGTTCTGTACAGCAGCCTAGACGGACCCTTTTCTTTGTGTGTGGAACGCTCGGTACAATCAGCCCGCTAGGTGAGAACAGACTACTCTCAGACCCTTATATATTAAGTTGCTAAGAACAGACTACAGCCCCCTTATATTATGTTATGAACTGGCAAAAACAGTTAAAACGACAGAGGCGTGCCATCGACTTGAGCCACGAATTTCGCGAAGTCAGCTTCAGCCGACTCAACGCCGTTCGAGTTTCGTCGAACGGCGAAAACCTGTGTCGTCTACCTCAGACGCCAAACTTGTCCAAGAAGGTTCTTGTAGATAGAATTAATAATAATAATAATTATTAGACTGAGCCGACAGTTCTGAGGTCGCCAGATTTGATACGGTACGACTAGGTTGTTTTACCGAGCGTTCTTGTATTCAGCAGACTAAAGGGAAAATAATTGTGCGAACTACAGGAGTGACATTGGATGTGGTCTAAAGCGTTTTCAGTTGGTGCTGCCACTGAAGTCTAGCCGAGTAGTATCTATGAGAGTGTCGTTCTGTCTGTCTGTGTGGCCGTAGCTGATCTCACAAACCACTGGACCGATCCACACCCAATTTCTTCTGCACACTACCAGCAAGCAGTTTATTTAACTTGAATTAATTATATAACAGAAGTCTATGGGGCTCTCTGACTGACTCTGAGACTGAAACCTTGCCCAAATTTGGTCATACGTCATAGATGAGTGACCACATGATGTCTGAGATCCAAACTGGAGACACACTAACACACACAGTGTGTTTGTGTGTGCAGACTGTGCTGTGCACATGCTTTTTTGTTTTAGCTAATGACATGACTGTTATTTCATCTAACTCTTCAGGCTTGTACTCACCAAAAGATTATGTAAACAAATGAACATTGATTTTACATCTTTCTTCTTTCTACTTTTGTCATTCCTCTTCTCAGTCTTTCTAGCTGGGAAAATATGAAGCACTTTTCTGGAGTTGATTATTCTTGTCACGTCTTGTAGCACAGCGTGTACAATGAGAATCAAATGGGTCCACGATCTGATGCCATATTGGAAATGGAAAGAGCAAACACACACGCACGCACGCACGCACGCACGCACGCACGCACGCACGCACGCACGCACGCACGCACGCACGCACGCACAAACACGCACGCACGCACGCACGCACGCACGCACACACACACACACACTCTCTCATGCATAATACACTTTTTAAGATAATGTTATTCATGGGCATGCTATGAAAGGAGCAAGTGTGTCACTTGGGAGGAACCAGGATACTACTAGACCTGACATTACAGTGACATTGACAATTTGTATGCAAGTTTATTTTTCTTTTGTTAACGTATATTTCTATTCCTTGGATATCATGGCAGCATATAGGCTATTAGGCTAGGTGCAGCTGTACAGGTTGTGTGTGTCGTTTTACTGTAGTGTGGTTAGAACGAATGATTATAATTCTACTTCAGTAATCTAGGTTAATTAAAACCATTAGACCACATTTGTGCTCTCACTTGTCCATGTGCTGGAGTATAGTCTCTCTCTCTGTCTATCAAGCACGCACGCAAGCGTGAGAGAGAGAGAGAGAGAGAGGAGAGAGAGAGAGAGAGAGAGAGAGAGAGAGAGAGTTTTAGAAAGTAAAAGCTCTCTTGTGTCATTTGATGTATTCTCTCTCTCTCCCCCCATCTCATAGACACCCTCTGAAAGCCCTCTTATTTCATTGCAATTATGAGGTGATGAACTGCTGTGTCAGCGTCCTCTAAACGCCCCTCCTGTAATTAGGCTATACCTGCTGATTAATGCTGAGTCACTCTGCCTGATGAGGCCCCCCTGCCTGCGCCCCCCTCTCCTCGTCCTTGTGTCTGCTCAGTTGCAGCTCTGCCCAGTTATCTCCATTCCAAAGCTAATTCTGCTTCTTAATGGTCTATATTTAACAACAGCCGGCAGGGGATTGTGTCCTTCTCGCTTCTTTAGCGACTCCTACTGGTCAGTTGGGGCACCTCATGGTAGCATCAATATATGAGAATAGCTGCCTTCTAAAGACTGGTCTGCTCTGCCTTTACTCTGATGCCACTGATCCCTTCTGAGTTTTCAACCGTGCTCCTGCAGTTTCCGCTTCCGGTCGTGGCAGCTTCTGTTTTTTAAAAGCGGCCATTAGACTTAAACATTTACTTCTCTTCAGAAGTGTTAATATTGCAACCTCGACACAGAATAACATCAGAAATGATCCCAGAACGTTGTCCACGTTCTGTTCACTCACGTGTATGCAGACTACACTGCGAGCAAACAGCCTTTTAATACGGCCCAGAACCAGGAACACAACAAGAACTCCTGTCTTTCCTTCTTCCGATTGGCTATGGCCGACACGTGCATCGACACACTGCACAGGTCAATCATGTGACACATGATTGGAAGCTGAGTTTTTATTTTTTTATTTTATATTTTTTATGTTTTTATTTCTTTTTTTACAGCTAAATGTGAGCAAGCCGAAGGCCTGTGAACCTCTAGTACGCTAAGTCGCTAACACAAAGATTGCGGCTGTGTGGTCACAAGTGGTAAATAGCTTGCGCTGGGCCGGAATTGGTGAGATTACTACTCAAGTACCTCCGTTTTCCCCCGCTCGCAGACAGCTATTGTAAGAAAAGGCATTAGCTCAAGCTAGCTATCTTTCTCGAGAAACGTTTATATTTCGATCGCGAATTCGCAATGCGATGAAAAATCTGAAATCAGAAACGAACCTCGTGTGTCTGATCAGCACAATGGACAGCGACGTAGTTTTAGAGTAAAGAGCCATAGAAGATCCTAATTATAAGTTATAACAGTAGTCTACGCATGCACGAGCACGTACCGTGCGTGCGGGGGTCAGCAAGGCGTTGCCTAGCAACCGGCTCAGGGCAAAAAGTTGTTTTTTAGCAGCGCCGTTTCAGATCCATATAAAGTGATATAAAAGGTATACTGTACGTCAATTGCAGACAACAGATGGCTATTAAAAAAACGTATATATACGTCAACAGCAGACACTGTATTAACATTGCCAAAGCAAAAGTGGAACAATACAATAGAGACAAATTAATCTATGTACAATTGAAAGGGAATATTAATGAACAGAGCCGTTACATTGCAACTGAGGAAAATGTAATTTATACAACCATGAGAATTGTGCATTTGCTGTCAGAAATAGTTGGCCTATATATCCATAGGTTAGCTTGGGATAAGCTTCTGCAAGGTCTAGGATCAAAAATAAACCAAACAGTAGAATATCCAAGAATTTCTGTCACTCGATGCAGACAATGCATGAATACACTCAATAATTAGTAGTCTTTAGGTGTTTGTGTTCCATTTGATATCCTTCTCCTATCACAGCAGCTCACAAATCTTGCTGCTGTGTTCTTTGCACATTGTTGTACTTCGCCCAGGAGATATGGCAGTATTTTGTCATTAGTCATGTTTTCAAACTCTCTGTGGGTGATTGTAATCTGTGGGAAGTATGTGTCTCTGATGTCTTGGTACAGTGGACAGTCCGTTTTCACTTCATTTTGTGCACAGTGGATGCATCCTGCTATGTCATGATTGAAGATAATCCTGGGTGCTCCTCTCCCTCTGCCAACCTGGGGAGAGCCCAGAACTGAGCTCATGCATGCTTCCTTCAATACATGAGGAGTGAGCATAGTGGAGTAAAAGTACAATATTTGCCTCTGAGATGTAGTGGAGTAGAAGTAAAAGTACTCGATATTGGAAATACCCAAGTAAAGTACACATACCTCCAAATCGTACTTAAGTACAGTACTTAAGTAAATCTACTTAGTTACTTTTTAGAACAGTGCCCTCTCTCTGTCCATCCCTGGTTTTGTCTCTCTGTTTTCCCCTGTCCTTGATCTTTAGATGTTTAATATCAGTGATTGGTACAGTAGCAGGGGAAAAGGTGACCTTCTTTGGAGCCAATCGGAGAGCTAGCAGCTGAATGAGGGCAGACTGCTGTCTCATCCAGACAATGAAAATGCTTTTCAGGCATTATCTAGTCCACACACACTACACCTGCAATTCACTGGACCAGGGAATAGCGGTGTGTGTGTGTGTGTGTGTGTGTGTGTGTGTGTGTGTGTGTGTGTGTGTGTGTGTGTGTGTGTGTGCGCGCGCGCGCACACTACCGGGGGTGCGTGCTTGCTTGTGCATAAATTAACTCCGGAGAAATTGTGATAGGGCAGCACAATTCATCTGGAAAAATCAATATTGCAATATTGCAGTATGCCTTCCTATCAAAGTCAAACGTGTACAGTAAGTAGGCCTTCTATATGGAACTCTCTAGTTCTATGCAAAATTACAAGTTAAGTTACCCATGTTTTCCTACCTGACGCGTCGATCACCGTGTGGCGTAGGTGAAAAGTCTCCCTCCCTCCCCCTCTCCTTCCCTCCCCTTCTGTCTATCTGCTGCGAGGGACCTCACTATATGGGCATGTGATGTTACATCATTCAGACATTGTTGACTAACAACACTGATTTGCACTGAGTAGAATATATCAGTATATTATGTATATAGACCTATTTAACACTTATTTTAACAACAAAATACCGGTATGCTACCTTTAAGAACACTATACCCCTGCCCCCCCTCCAACACACGCACATGCACACGCACATGCACACGCACAAGCACAGACAGACAGACAGACAGACAGACAGACAGACACACAAAATAAAAACTATCTTGTCAATATCATCTAGCACTCCCATTTGTTCAGATGGGTGTTCATGTGTGTTCAGTCTTGTGCTGTCTGGGTCTATTCATCAAAACAAATACAAAATTAATAGATTTGGCTCATGATGTGAATGTTGCAGAGCATTAAGACCACCATAAGGTCAACTCAAGCAACATAAATCACATAATCCAGGAACATTTAGGCTGCCAGTGTAGCAGCCTCTCACTTCTCATCACTCTTTCTCTCATTCTGTGGGATTAATGGGCTGTGATTGGCTTGTGGCTGCAGGGCTGAGTAAATTATTAAAACCTGCTCTTTATTTGGCTGTGGATGGTACACTGTGTGCATGTGCGTGTGTTCCATGTGTGAGTGCATGTCTGTCTGTCTGTCTGTCTGTCTGTCTGTCTGTCTGTCTGTCTGTCTGTCTGTCTGTCTTTCTCTCTATTTTTGTCGTCTCTCTCCCCCAACACAGTGCCCAACCATCTGTGGCCAGTGGAAGAGAAAGAATACATTTGAAAGAAGGTGCTGCAAAGAGGGGAATCTAGAGAGAGAGAGAGGGGGGGGGGGGGGTGTAGACAGATATTGTTTTGCTGTGATGGACAGAGATGGAGAAAGAGAACATGACCGTGTTACTGGAATGGGAATGAGAGCTGTGGACCATTACAGTGGGAGAGGCAGAGGACTGAGAGGAGTGACAGAGAGATGGAGGGGGACGAGAGCAGGAGGAAAGCACTTTCCTTCTGCTACACACCTGCTGCCACCCTGCCTGCACTGAGACCCACCTCAGTACTGTGTCCCAGAAGAGAAACGCGCGCACACCCATATACATGCTTGTACGCGCATATATACCTTAAAGTGCATATTCTGTACTGTACAATTTACAATTTAGGCATTTAGCAGACGCTCTTAATCCAGAGGCTGTAGGCTACATGAACAGTATAAGTGTGTGCGTGCGTGCGTGCGTTAAGGCTGAACGATTTTGAGAAAAAATCTAATTGCGATTTTTCTGACCAATATTGCGATTGCGATTTGACTCGCGATATCTTTTTTTAAATCACACCCGTGTGAAGTAAGTGGTGCAACTCCGTGTGGGCGCCCCCGGGGGGGTCCCCGAAACTTCCAGACCCACAGGAAGTAGGAACGTGCCCAGGGTGCCGGCCCGGTTTAGGCGAGCCGCCCCGCGTCCGAAACGGTCGAGAAAGAGTTACCGTGTGTGGGTCCCCAGGCGGTCCCTATACTGTACTGTACTGTAATGTACTGTAATGTCACACCTAAAATCATCATATAGGGCCTATACAGTTAGGCTGCGCAACAGTGACACTTGGTTGTGAAAACCAACCAAATGCTATTTTCGTGCTCGGACAGACCCAGCCAGCCAGCCACCCACCCACCCACAGACACACAAAGCTCCATAATGAAGTGGTTGCACCACTTAAAAAGTAAAGCTTCAATTTAGTATTCACTGTGTCCATTTAAAAAGTAATGAAACATTACCAAATGGCATACCATTCATTTACTTTACCAGGCAGTGATGTCAGGATTCACAGGATGTGAGACAGCTCAAAATAATGTAGGCTAACTAACCAAATTGACCTGTGTTTAATTAACTACAATAAGAATGTGTGTTAAAATTGTAATGTTAGAAATAATTGTAAATAGCTCTCTGGATACAGACCATAAATGCAATGTAATTTCCAGACTTTCTATTTAAGTGCAATTGCTATTAGGCTACAGTTATCTAATCATCAGAGCACAATATTGTGATTCTCATTTAATATTCACATTTAGATATTATGTTCAATTGATTTATTTGTTTTTGAGGGGCAGTAGCCCCTCCTAAATCCAGTGCACGTATGTTCACAAACGTCCTACACAAACATTACATTCCCATTGACAATTTTATGTCATTGTCTGAGCAAAGAAATAGGCCTAGTGTCTATTTTACGTCATGATGATGTACGATGATAAGAGCGCCCCTCACTTCACACGGGTGGGATTTTTGTAACCAAATAAAAGCATATGCATTGCATAAGTGTAGGCTACATTTTGACAGATGTGATGACAGAATTAGGCTATCAATTATTAGAGATCATTTTGTCTGAGGTTTAAGACAAGCTCATCACTTTAACTTTAATGTTTATGAGCTTGTTGGCCGGCTATTTTCCCACCACGGGTCCTGGTGTAAGCTTTTTTTAATGATGGCTCTCGGATCTCGGTACAATTTCGCGGACCTCGCTCAGACAAATCATTACAAATGTACATGCACCACAATGGGGACCGGTTCACTAGAATCGGGGACGACGACGACAATGTAGCATTAAAATAAACAGGGGACAGGACAGCAGGACAGCGCCCGTGCCATGCGAAGGTTTGTGGTGTTGCTGCGGGATGTTTTGACTGTCGCTGTACCATGACAGGTCTTGCACAAAACTCTCTTGTTGGACGTCTGTAACGTCAAAACCAAAATAATGCCATATCCCCGAAGTGCCTGATCTCTTTGGGATTAAATTGTGCGGATTTAAGAAAGTTTATTCGGGCTCCGCAGACGCTATCTGCTCCTCAGCTGCTGCTGACTTCTAGCAGTAGCATGGTAGCATTAGCATCAACGCACTGAACACAGAGCAGAGTAGACGTAAATGATGACTTTGTTTTGGGCACTGCGCGAGCGTGTACACATGCACTGCAGTCACATGCACTGCAGGGACACTTCTGATTGGTTAGAATAGAGAGCACAGTATAGCCGTGTTGTAAATACTGGATCAGACGCGCTCCGGGTTGATTATGATTTTTTTTTTAATCGCAGCCTTTGCGATTTGCTAATCGCGTGGTTTCAAATCGCAATTTCGGTTTGAAAACGATTAATCGTTCAGCCTTAGCGTGCGTGCGTGCACACTCACTTCAGTGTCCATTTTTAGACTGAGTTAAATGAATGTAACACTCACTCTCTTAAGTTACAGTGTTGTTAAAGTGACAGAACGCTTCAACAATAAACCTGCATTATTACTAGGGAGCCAGCCAGAGCAAATTACCGTACCTATCGTTTTCCATCAATAATTCAGGGTTTGTTTTATCTCTCCCGTTGTTTGCTGTTGCACACTTTACGGCTCAGCAATTTAGCGGTGGGAAATGGGCCAACACGTACAGTGTGCACAAATCTGTACGACGCAGTTAAATATGGAAGTACAGTAAGTACAGGAAACTGTGACTACAGAGAAGCCTGATCCCCGCCTGTCATCAGGCTGTCCAACTTCACTTTCCCTTGTGGATTTTAACTGTCAGCCTGTCAACAGGCTGGACATGGACTTTGCTTTTCCTGTATGTGGAAGATCTACCGTGTGCATTTTACAAGTGAAAGTTACATCCCTTTGTAGACTATTTGAACCTGACAATATTGCACTTTATCTCATGTACAATGCGCTGACACACTCTTTCGCATCTTAATGTCTAACTTTGTGTACATACTGTACCAGCTAGATTATGCTATGAGCATAGAAGGCATGGGGAGAGAGTATGTTTTGCACTCCGTCCGTGTGTGTCCGTCCGTACGTCCGTCCGTCCGTCCGTTACCAGCTAATCTCCAGCACCCGGTTGATGCCAACTTTTGCACACACACTCCCTGGATGCCAACGATGAACCTCTGCCGCAAATTTTCCAGAAATGCCTGTTATAGCGCCACCAGGAGGCCGACTTTTGTAAAACACATTTTTTTATATTACTCCTCCAGATTCTGTCCAAAAATCACGCAAATCGTTTCAGAGTATCAAGACGGATCTGTCCGATATTTCATATTCCATCCTAATTGGCTAACATTGGCTTTCAAAGTTTGCAGGATTGGCCCGTTTTAAACAAAAAGCCTCAAATCATGAATGCAGCGTACCATTTACGTGAAATCTTTCACGGACGTTCCTACTAGCCTGAGGAATATATCCCACCCTTTTCACATTGGCCTGTTATAGCGCCACCAACAGGTGGATTTTTGCAAAGCACATTCTTGGAACAAAATGCCTCAAATCATCCAATTGCCATCCAAGGCGTAAGAAGAAATGCCACCCTTTTCACATTGGCCTATTATAGCGCCACCAGGAGGCCACACCTGGTGGAGACCTGTGCCCAGAAGGGCACTTTATCTAGTTGTTGCTTATATTGCCTGCAACCTCACAGTATATATGTATCACGATACAGAGGCCCACGATACGATATATATCGATATATATCGATTATACGTTGATTCCAAATAATGACTATTATGGCTGGGTATTGACAACAACCTCACAATCGGTACGTATCACGATACAGAGTCCTAGTAGACTGATTGCCGATGTTTTGACAAATACATTTGAAAAACTTTGTTGATAATATTTATACAAAAAGCAAGGAAAAAAAATAAAACGAAGAATAAATAGCGTTTTGATGGATAAATGCAAAAGATTTAATCATATATATCGTAACTGTCAGACAGAAACTGATTCTGATGTTTGGTTTTTTTAAGCTGCGTCACACATTTCCTGCGGTATCGATATGGTACGATACGCTACGATCGGCAAGGAATACGATGGATTATTGCCATCATAGGAGAGTGTGGAGGGCAGCGATTCAGGAGTCCTGAGTTGTTGCCTATAGACCGCACTCTCGCATTGCATCGAGCTTCGCCCCACATTTCCCTGTTAATTGCAGTCATATTACTGTATACGATACCACATTTCTGTCTAGCAGGACTTCAAAGTGACCACCATGGAGCAATATCTCCCAGTTTAGTGTGTTTATATCCTGGTTGAGTTTAATGTCCTCAGAGATCAATAGCTTTATTGTTTGAAAAGGCTTTTAGAGTTGATTGGTGAGTGGAATCAGGTGTGCTGGAGGGTGCTATGTGATTTGTTGGGGGTCATATAACGGGGCAACGCCACCCATAAACTCCCGCTTTGTCTTGCTCCGGTCGAATTTAATGTCAGAATTAAATGGGTAGACGCCAAGGTCAAATGGTGGGCACAGATCGATTGGTCTGTCTAGTGTGTGTGTGGGCTTGTGTGTGTTGTGTGTGTGGGTGTGCGCGCGACTGTATGTGTGCGTGCGTGCGTGCGCGCGCGCGTGCGTGCGTGTGACCCGTGCGTGCGTGATATAAGTTGTAGTCATATACAGATGACTCATCACAATGTTTGTAAGACTCGGACACATGCGTTATTATCAACGTAAGTCCTACGGTAGGCCTATACTAGTATACTTCATAGATACTTTGTCATACGATGAATAGCAAAATAGCCAATCTACGAGTTGTAACAATGTAACATTGTTGTGAGCTGATATACTGTAGATCAGCTATTTTTGTTATTTCGAGAGAATGTAAAACTTTCACCTAAATTGACACACCCAAACAAATGAGTTTTGAAGTGGTTAAACAATATAGGATCTCAAACCGTTTTCCCCATTCTTTTCTACCTCTCTCTCTCTCTCTCTCTCTCTATCTCTCTCTCTCCTGTGTCTCTTTCTCATTCTCTCTCTCTCCATCCCTCTCTTACTCTATCTCCCTTTGTCAGCCTCTTAAGCAATTAGAGGACCCAGAGCTGGCAGGGCCGAGCCATGGTCATTACTGTGTGTGTGTGTGTGTGTGTGTGTGTGTGTGTGTATGTGTGCGTGCGTGCGTGCGTGCGAGACGTGCATGCATGCATTCGTGTTTGTGTGGTGGGGTGATGCATTTGAAGGCATGAAAACAATATTTTTTCATCCCAGGAACAGACATGGATCAAAGTAATTGGACAGTTTGATTCACATTTAGTTGTGAATTGTAAGGCTTTGCTGTGTGCGTGTGTGCGTGTGTGCGTGCATGCGTGCGTGCGTGCATGCGTGCAATGTGCATGCGTGCATGCGTGCGTGCAATGTGCATGCGTGCGTGCGTGCGTTTAGTAAATGGGTGTCTGTACTAAATCCAAGCAGTTGCTCTCTGGTCTGGGTGTGGGTGGCATCACTCTCACACAGGGATGCATGATACACGAGAACATACATGCTGCATGTTTCTCTATAGCATCGTGTTCTGTGACGGTACTTTTGTGTTGAATAAAACATTATACGCTTAAAGTATGTCACAGTGCATGTAGGGAGATCAGAGGCGAGGCTTCTGTGTGTGTGTGTGTGTGTGCATGCACGCTCGTGGCAAGAAACAGAAACACAGATGATCTTGGCTCTCTCCGTGTGCGGTAGGCATGTAATTGGGGGCAGTTTAGGTGTTCTGGTTGTTGTTTACAACGCTCTCTCTCTCTGTCTGTTCTGTCTGTCTGTTCTGTCTGTCTGTCTGTTCTGTCTGTCTGTTCTGTCTGTCTGTCTGTTCTGTCTGTCTGTTCTGTCTGTCTGTTCTGTCTGTCTGTTCTGTCTGTCTGTCTGTTCTGTCTGTCTGTTCTGTCTGTCTGTTCTGTCTGTCTGTTCTGTCTGTCTGTTCTGTCTGTCGGTTCTGTCTGTCTGTTCTGTCTGTCTGTTCTGTCTGTCTGTTCTGTCTGTCTGTTCTGACTGTCTGTTCTGTCTGTCTGTTCTGACTGTCTGTTCTGTCTGTCTGTTCTGTCCTGTCTGTCTGTCTGTTCTGTCTGTCTGTTCTGTCTGTCATGTTCCAGTGGTGGAAGTACATTTACTTAAGTGCAATATTTAAAGGTGTATTCAGTGATTTTACTTAATTCAAATATCACTTATTTTTCCTTTTTTTCTGGATAATCCTCCCTACTATAGAGTGTGCTGACCATATAAGGAGTTCCTCCCTGTCCCCAGTGAGCCCCTGGGGTCAAAAAACCCTAGTTTCAGTTTTGGTGGCGGGTGGCAAAGCCTTCATCCAATCAGGATGAGAGGGGCCTTCCTCCAATCATGATCGACTGGGGGCGGGCCTTAGTGCACATGCTGTTGGCCTGTTGCACTTCCCCCCACTGTAGAGCGTACATGTGCACATTTTGTTACCGGGGCGGACTGGGTGGTTTTCCAAATCACCCAAATCACTGAATGCTCCTTTAAGTGTCTGTTCCGGGATGAGTATTTCCAATTTCCAATACTTTTACTTCTACTCCAAGACTACATCTTGGATGATTGTAGTGATGCACCGAATATTCGTCTGCAGAAAATATTCGGCAGAAAATGGCTAAAAATGCATTTTCAGCCTATTCGGTTTCGGCCCGAATAGGCAAGAAAATATATCACCGAATAGTGTAGTTTTGCCATAACCATTTATTTTGCCATAAATCAGGTAGCTTTAAGGTACGGCCATGACAGCAATGGTAGGAAAAAAGATACATAATATTAATCACATTCGGATATTCGGTATTTGGTTTTCTGCCAACTGTTTCCTATATTCGGTATTTGGTTTCGGCCAAGAATTCCCCTTTCGGTGCATCCCTAGATGATTGGATCCAAATATTGCACTTTTACTGCACTACAGTCGCGATGCGACACATTGTGAGCTTGTCTGCTATTTTCAAAAGATTATTATACATTTGAAAACTTGAAATGGCACATTCTGGACAATGACTACTTTCACCTTTAGCACTTTAAGTAGATTTTAATTCCAATACTTTTGTACCTTTACTCAAGTAAAAATACAAGACTTTTACTTGTAACGTAAAGTAGTTCTACATTGCACTATTGATACTTTTACCTAAGTAAAACATGTGAGTACTTTTTCCACCACTGCCCATTACAACCTCCCTGGACAGAAGCACTCCCCACGCTGCCCAGACCAGAGGAGAGATCAGACTACAAGCCATATCTAATTAGCTCAGACCGTCAACATACTGTAGAAGTTTCTCTCAGAGGAAAAGACATCAAAAGCAGGACGAAACGGATGAGGAAAGGAAACTTTGCAATGGACTTTAAGAGGGGAAGAGACGAGAGGAAACAGTCGGGAAGCAATGGAAAGATGAAGGAAGCGGGTAGTCACACCGGGGGGGGGGGGTGTTATTTCACGGGATTGCCAGTGAAGAGCGTATACATAGACATATGATGAGAAGGAATATTAAAGGGAGGGCCTGGACCCTCGAGTGGACAGTGATGTAAATGGTTTTCAATGTATAATGAGTCCCGGGATGCAGGGATGGTCTTTTAGAATTTAGATGAATCCTAGGGACATTTTATGAGTCCCACTTCAACGATGTTAGGAGTTCATATTTTGCCATTTTTACAAATTGCAGCATTTAACTCCCATTTCATTTTATACGGGTTATAATGTGGTTATATTCACGTAAAAAACAGAAGAAGAAATTGTTATTATAACTAAAGCTAGCAAAATAAACTAGAATAAAAAACAGTACAGTAGTGCATCCCGTGGATGCAGAGGTCGTTGTTTTATTGCGTCCCTTAACTATAAACTGCATTTTGGGATACAAAATGCACCCTATTTTAATCTCTGGGCTTATTGAGCTGAGGCGTGATGGGTTTAAATCCAAGACTCAAGACGTGTTTATTTGTTCATCGCTTTTCCTCCCTGTGTGTGCCCAGTGTATAACACCACACAGAGTTAAAGTTGGGCGTGCCGTCTAGTCAGGAAGAGTGTGTTTGTGTTTGTGTGTTTGCCAACTGCAAATCTCACAAACCACTGGGCTGAGTTTCTTGTGCACACTGTCAGTAGACCAATATTTTTCCCATATACTGTCTATATATTATGTTTCGGTGAATATTCATCACATTTTGTGAATGCATCCCGCCCCCTTTTTTTTGATTGTTGCTTTTTATACCACAATTTAGTTATGCCAATGAATTCCTCCCCACACACATTGTATGTGTGTCGTCACTGCTGTCTGCTGTTGTATCATACTGACTCACCTATCGTACTGGAGCCCCCACCGGGAGGACTAGAGCCCTCACCTATCGTACTGGAGCCCCCACCGGGAGGACTAGAGCCCTCACCTATCGTACTGGAGCCCCCACCGGGAGGACTAGAGCCCTCACGTATCGTACTAGAGCCCCCACCGGGAGGACTAGAGCCCTCACCTATCGTACTGGAGCCCCCACCGGGAGGACTAGAGCCCTCACCTATCGTACTGGAGCCCCCACCGGGAGGACTAGAGCCCTCACCTATCGTACTGGAGCCCCCACCGGGAGGACTAGAGCCCTCACCTATCGTACAGGAGCCCCCACCGGGAGGACTAGAGCCCTCACCTATCGTACTGGAGCCCCCACCGGGAGGACTAGAGCCCTCACCTATCGTACTGGAGCCCCCACCGGGAGGACTAGAGCCCTCACCTATCGTACTGGAGCCCCCACCGGGAGGAGTAGAGCCCTCACCTATCGTACTGGAGCCCCCACCGGGAGGACTAGAGCCCTCACCTATCGTACTGGAGCCCCCACCGGGAGGAGTAGAGCCCTCACCTATCGTACTGGAGCCCCCACCGGGAGGAGTAGAGCCCTCACCTATCGTACTGGAGCCCCCACCGGGAGGAGTAGAGCCCTCACCTATCGTACTGGAGCCCCCACCGGGAGGACTAGAGCCCTCACCTATCGTACTGGAGCCCCCACCGGGAGGACTAGAGCCCTCACCTATCGTACTGGAGCCCCCACCGGGAGGACTAGAGCCCTCACCTATCGTACTGGAGCCCCCACCGGGAGGAGTAGAGCCCTCACCTATCGTACAGGAGCCCCCACCGGGAGGACTAGAGCCCTCACCTATCGTACTGGAGCCCCCACCGGGAGGACTAGAGCCCTCGTCCTTTGCTCCTTCCGCCCACTTGATGGATGGATTGGCACGGTTCTTTTATTCTTTCAACTGTCCTGTTAGTGCCAAGGTCTGGAACTAAAACATTCACTCCCTGAACACATATATGCACGCACGCACGCACGCACGCACGCACGCACGCACGCACGCACGCACGCACGCACGCACGCACGCACGCACGCACGCGCGCGCCCGCCCATAGGGGATGATGTCCTTGATGTGAGCAGTGCAGTTTTACTATTGACTGATGTGACGGAGAGGAGAGGGGGGGTGAGTTGAAAGCTGAAGGTGGTCTGTGTTTATTCAGATCACACAAACACGCACGTACGCACACGTACACACACACGCACACACCACACACACACACACACACACACACACACAGACACACACTCACTCACTCACCTTGGGTCCGCATTTATACCCAGGAAGTTCTCACCAGTGTGAAATTAAATTTTTGTGTGATATACTGATATTGATACCTAACTCCAGAATCCAGACACGCACAGTCTCATACATAACCTCAGTGCCACTCACATCTCTCTCTCTCTCTCTCTCGCTCTCTCTCTCTCGCCCCCCTGCTCTCTCATAATGTCTCTCGCTCGCTCAATCCCTGGCATTTGTTGGGGAAAGGAGAGAGCCAAGTACGTCAGTGTGTAGAGAGGTAATTATTTGCTTGGCCAGTCTGAGCCTGCTCTGAGTCTCAAGGACAGACTAGCCGACAGCTAGCGCCGGCCAACACACTGATTACACCAGAGAAACAGGCAGCGCCCTGTGCACACGCATACGTGCACGGCACGCACGGCGCAGGCGTGCGTCTATGAATGTGGTGAGAAGACGTATAAGGGCCGTGATCAGAATGAGATTGTACATCTTTGTGTGTTCATGTTTATGCAGCCGGTATGTCACGCATGAGATATGTTTTTCTTGTGTGTGTGTGTGTGTGTGTGTGTGTGTGTGTGTGTGTGTGTGTGTGTGTGTGTGTGTGTGTGTGTGTGTGCGTGTGCACGTGCGCGCGCGCTGCTCGCCTGTAAAACATGATGTGTGCGTGTGCTGATATAGAACAACAGCTCTTGCAGTTTAATCCCTGCAGGTGTCTACTGCAGGAAATCACTGCGTGCGTGCACACACACACACACACACACGCACACACTCCCATGTGTGTCATAACATAATAGCGGCGATGGGAACAGGAAATTGAGGTGTGTGGGGGGTGGGGTGGGGGGGGCAGAGAGTGTCTGATGAGGGCGGCAGCTGGGGGTGGGGGGGTGGGGTGGGGGGGGGGGTTGGGGGGAGTTAGACAATGAGCAGTGAAAGGAATAAAAAGGAGAAGAAGAAAGAAGGGCGGTGAAGGGTAAAGAAATAATGGTGGTGGAGAGAGGCAAGGCAGAGACAGTAAAAGGTATTTAGAAAGAGAGGTGTAAGGCACCATAAAGGGAGGATGGAGATAGATGGAGAGCATAGCGGCAGCAGACAGGGACCTCGGGGAGATAAACATTAGTCATAAACTAGAGATATAGGCCCATGATCATCACTTCTGCGATAGACAGGTAATGTTTCACTTTCTGGACCCATAAAACCTCCATGACAGCTCCTCCAGATGGCTGCAGCCTACTTTTATTTCAGTCTGCATCTGTGCATTATAATAATATGTCTGTGGTGGTCGTGTGTGTGTGTGTGTGTGTGTGTGGAGACTAGTGTGTGTGCGCGTGTGCGACTGTGCATGTGTGTGTGTGTGTGTTTGCAGTATACCAACATAATCTTTTTCATGTGTGTTTGTGCCTCCATGTATGTTATGGGCCACATATCATGTAGTGATGCGTGCATCTGTAAATGGCATTGAGGGCCTGCTGCTATATGTGGTTTGTTTGTCCCTACAGAACCTGCTCTCATAAAGCACTGCCAGAGAATTGTTGAATAATGGCCCGTGAAGGCCACAGCCGAGAGACCAATAAAATTAGGCGGCTGAGAAAGTGCCTTGCCAAGTGACCAATGAATGGAGCCGTCTGAAGGAGGCCATGGCTGAATTAGCCAGTCACCTCTCAGCTTCATTTCTCCTCAGAGCCCCATCTCCCATTCCCAGCCTCCCCATGCAAAAAGGTGACATTTCCTGTTGTGTGTGAAGTATAAATGCATTGCTCTCCTCCTCGCGGGTATTTGTTATTCTGCAGTGGTGTAAAGTAACTACACTAAGTACTTTTACTTAAGATGCTGTACTTAAGTAGTACAACATAGAGGAGGTATTTGTACTTTACTTGAGTATTTCCAATTTCCAATACTTTTCCTTCTACTAAACTATTTCAGAGGCAAATATTGTACTTTTACTCCACTACATTTATTTTAAAACTTGAGTTACTAATTACTTTTATTATTACAAAACATACATTAAACGATTTTGCCCATTTGAAAATAGCCTATTCTACAAGTGACACATTGTGAGCTTTTAGACATTTGTAAACTTGAAATGGGACATTCTGCATGAGTACTTTCTACTTTTCTTACTTTTAGTACATTTTGCCATACTTTTGTACTTTTACTCAAGTACATTTTGAATTCCAGACTTTTACGGTACTTCTAACGGAGTAGTTGCAGTTGCAGTATTGATGATACTAAAACAATTGAGTACTTTTTCCGCCACTGTTATTTTGCCATGTCGTACAGTTGGTTGTATGAGGGAGAAATGTGGCTCTGGGTACACTTCTCCGGGGTTGAAAGAAGAGGCAGAATGAACTCTCTAAAACTCTGGTAACTCTCTAAAACGGGGTCTTTCAAACGTATTGAGCTTGTTAGCCAATTAGGCAATGCGTTATTCTGTCCCAGGACACTATAGCTAACTCCAGAGCTCGATCTCTGAGCCCGGTCTAACCCTCCTCTTTGCTTTACACATCCTATTACCTATGCTTTACCCATCTCCTTGTTAGCAGTGGTGTGTGTGTGTGTGTGTGTGTGTGTGTGTGTGTGTGTGTGCACGTGCGTGTGCATGTGCGTGCGTGCGTGCTTGTGTGTGTGCGTGGGGGCTATATCTAGAACGCATATTGACTTGACTGCATTGATCAGAGACAGACTCAGAGCAGTGGGGTGGTCTCAGACCCAGGCCCAGTGGTCAGGACATCCTGAAACTCTAGCATATCCCCATGATGCTTCCTGGCAAGAGGAAGACAGGAACACTCAATAAGGTCTTCATCTGCTGCTCCATTCAGTCCTTTGTTTAACAACCTAAGGCCTTCGCAGTAAGTAGGCCTACCGGTATATCTGCTATTTTTCAATAGCCAATGCAAAAACCTATAAACTGACATAGGATATAGATTTGAAAATGTTCTTGAAAATGATAATGACGCCTATACAAGGACAGCAGGTTGAAAGTGTTTAATATTCATTTAAAATCTAGTTTTCATGTCTTCAAACCATCACACTGTCCTCCTCCCCTATATCAGCGGGCACTCCATCTGGAAAGCCCTGCATGCCTCTTTGACATGTGGAATCCCGGTGGTGGCCGACCGCTCGCTCGGAGGGGTTATACTCCGGAAGGTGAGGAAGGTTCTGGCTGGCTGGCCGGGGTCTGCCTGCCGGGCCGGGGGGGCGCCTGGAAGCGTCTGGATGAGATGGGTCCTCGGGGACCCCCGCTCACTGATCACCATCACTCTCTGGGAATGCTGCTGCATTGCAGATGGAGGGGATGAGAAGTGATGAAGGTGCACAGGAAAGAAAGAATCAGTGTTGCAACGGATGGACGGACAGCGGGAGAGTAATGTTTCTGCGGCACAGCATGCATATATATACTTTTAACCTGGTGTCCCTCCTTTGAAAAGATATTTGCCTGAAATGGACAAAACCAGCTAAAGTAGCAGATTTACAAGCTCACAATACTTCGCGACGTGACACGCTGTGAGCTTGTAGATCTGCTATTCTTTCCACGTGACGCTCCAGATGACGTATGATAGTGCATGCTTATAAGAGAGGTTAAACACAAGATAAGCGATGGCAAGAGGAACTGGAGGTGACGGAGGGGAGCCGAGGGGCGGGGAGGGTTTCAAGGACACAGAGGTCCCCCCTGGGTTGGCTCGCTGTGTGCTCTCAGTGTCTCTTCTATAACAATAAGCCCACACATCTGCTTATCGCAGCCAGTTGCTGCTGTTCCCACCTAAACAAAACCTCCTAGTGAAGCAGGTGAAGAAGAGCCTGCATGAGAGAAACATGCAGATGAGAAACATGCAGATTATTGACAAAGACAAGGGGAGGGAGGGGGGGGGGGGGGGGGGGGGGGGCTGACCATCACTCTGCTGCACCTCTCTCTCTCTCTCTCTCTCTCTCTCTCTCTCTCTCTCTCTCTCTCTCTCTCTCTCTCTCTCTCTCTCTCTCTCTCTCTCTCTCTCTCTCTCTCTCTCTCTCTGTCTCTGTCTGTCTCTCTCTCTCTCTCTCTCTCTGTCTCTCTCTCTCTCTCTCTCTCTCGATGCTGCCGGCCAGAAACGGAAACCTCTTATCTCCATATTTTAAACTTTTTGTGTGTTTTATTTTTTCTTATTTAATTTTTAATTTTTTGGTAAATGAATGCCCTGCTACTTCCTACAGTGTCACACAAAAGCATCTACAAGCATGAAACACGGTTTTGAGCTTGTTGATCTGCTAATTTTGCTATTTTTTAAATTTGATACTGTAACAGTTTTGGACATAATGAGGGCTCCACCCGACAGAGACGATCTCTTTGATTGTGATTACCAGTAAGACACCTGAGGGCATGCACGGTGCACGCATCCGCCTGGGTGACGGCAGACTGCTGGGCGAGCGCTGGCGCTTTGGCATGCAGGGGTTAGATCAATGAATTCTGTACTGGCCATATATGGAGCATGTGTACAGGGTTTGATGAGGTCAGATCAACATATTGAATGTCAGAACAGGTCAGCTGCATATATGGAGATCTAAGGGTGGCAGTGTCTTGAGTGTACAGGGTTTGATGAGGGCCTTAATTTTCGGGCATGTTGAGAACTCTAGTTTTCGCCGGCTGCCGGGCGCGGCTGCACTAATAACTTTGGGCCAGGCCCGTCTAGAGTTTGATTGGACAAGTATCAGTCAAAAGGGAGACATCGAAGAGGAAGGATGGATGGGGGCGGGTCAACATATGGAATGTCAGAACAGGTCAGCTCATATGGAGATTTTGATTCTGGTTTGAGCCAGGTAAGGTATAGATGGGTAAGATGTAGAGTTGCTGGCCAATATTGATGACATCAGGGATCTCCATATATGGGCTTAATATTGATGACATCACGTGATGTCACGAGGCATGACCATATATGGGGCGTGACTGACGGGAAATGCATAATTGCATAGTTAACTGTGACCTTTGCGGTCGCAATTAACACATGTGCAATGCATGGCCTGTAGATGCATTGCACACATCCAGAAGATGGGTCTTTCACATGGCTGTTGAGTGCCATGGCCCATGTTGTTGGGAGTCTGTGAAAATAATGTAATTGACAATATCCTGCAGGCCTTGGCATGCTCTAGATATGGAGATGTTAACAATTGCATTGTATTTTTTTTCTTTTGGAGAATAGTTGTGGCCTGCGCACATCATTACTTGGCAGAGAAACGGGCTGGAATGTAACTATTTTGTTCAGGTTTTGGACCAGGCAGGAGATCATTATCTCTCTCTTTCTCAGTCACTCACTCTCATGCACAAGCACACACGCACGTTGCACACACACACACACACACACACACACACACACACACACACACACACACACACACACACACACACACACACGCGCGCGCACGCACACACACACACACACACACACACACACACACACACACACACACACACACACACACACACACACACACACACACACACGTGCCGTGCGTGTAGGGAGGTACCCACTCTTTATTCTCTCTCTCTCTCTCTCTCTCTCTCTCCCCCCTTGCTGCCAGATGTAGTAGCCAACTCGCTCCTTCTCTGGTCGCAGTTAGTTACGCGTGCGGTTGCCAAGCGAGAGACGCGCGCACAGCTCTCCTCCTGTACGACAGTATACCGTTTTTGAACCGTAGAGAGCGGCACGCGCACCCCCGCCATTACCAACACCTCGGAACAGTCAATAAGCTGGCATGTCGAGCGGCGGCTCGGGCTCATCATCCACCTCGCGGAAGGAGTTCGACGTGAAGCAGATCCTCAGGATCCGATGGAGGTGGTTCGGACACCCCGCCGCGGCCACTCCGCCCCACTCCCCGCCGCCGCTAGGCGACTACTTGGCAGGGCGAGGAGGAGGAGGAACGACGGGCGACAGCCCCGGAGACAGAGCCTCGGTTAGCGGCTGCAGCAGCAACGGGAACCCCGGCGCCGGTCGCTCCCGCACGGGCAGCCACAGCACCCTGGTGGCCAGCGGCAGCGCCGGCTCCAATCTGTGCAACCTCAGCAACAACAACAGAAAGTTTACAGATAATAACCACCGGGTCGCGGCCGGAGGGGGAGCGGCGGCGGCGGCGGCCACGGGGAGTTCGTGTCCCCGGTCCCTCAGCCAGCCCGAGTGCCGGAGCTCCTCGGCGCTGTCGTGGGTCTCCGTCTCGAAGCACCCGGCGTCCTCTGCTTCTCGCCCGGTGAAGGACATGGAACCCCCCGCTGAGGGTCCCGAGCTCTCTGGACCGCCCGGCGCCGAGGAGGGGGGGGAGGCGGCGGCGACGGGGGGCGCAGAGGAGAATAATAACAACCAGCCACCGGACACTGATTCCAGCTCCTGCAGGTATAGATGGGCATGATGAGAGATGGATGGAGAGAGAACTGAAAGAGAGATGGAATGTTAAACAAATGTCTTTCAAGAGAGAGAGAGAGAAAGAAAGAACTGTTCAGAAAGAGCACGCATGCCCGCCCCTGTTATGATAACAATGTTTTATGTCTGCTTGTTTTTGTTGTTGCATTTTTTGCAATGCCAAACATAATTGCAATTTAAAGATGGCATATACAGACACCGGAACAACTTATGGTTGGGAAAAACACAATTGGTTAGTTGCCATGACAAATTTCCTATAAGAACATACCGGTATGTGGATGTCCTATAAGAATATCTGTGGATCTGTGGTTGATATACAGTAGAGTCTATGGTTTCCATATTCTGTATCATAGCCTTTTTCCCCCCCATTTACCCCCATTTTCTCCCCAATGTATAGTCGTTATGCCAATTACGTGTCCCGACTCTAAATTGTATGCTGCCACTGAGGAGCCCCCACCGGAAGGACGTAGATTAGAACCTTCGTCCTACTCCTCCCGCCAAACACTCCCCAGCCTGTAGAATGACATGCAGAGAAGTATCACCGGCAGGACCAGATTAAAACTCATCCATCGCCACTAGGGGGCGCCAAAAGGCCCTGACCGCCACCATATATCTTTTATTTTATTTTATATATATTATTTTTTTTCAAAAAAAAAGTCTAAACCATGTTATAAAACACGAAAAACACTTGGCGCTCCAGGACATCATGAAAAAGAAGTTAAATAAGTCCTTGGCGATGGATGAGTTAACTCTTCATGGTGCCTGCACTGCCTGCATGCATGGTGCTATGACGCGTTTCAGTGCCCCCGTTTTGTCAGCAACAGGGGGTTTCACCAACAGTGGTTTCACTGGCGTGTTGTTTTAGCGCTCCTTGAGCAGCCTTTGCTTCTAAATTTCAGCGATCTTGCAGCCATAGTTGAGTCTTCTTTCACTTTCTCTCCGCCGTTTGGCACGCCACCGAGGTTGGTGCCCTACAGCCCTTCCATTAAGCACCGCCCAGCTTCCCTCCCCCGAACACGGGGCCAATTGTGTTCACGTGCACCACGGTGGATTCGAACCCGCAACCTCCGTGGTGGTGGCCAAGGACTTTACCGCTGTGCCTTATCATTGTAGCCTTTTGACACGATAACCACAACCACCCGGACACCCCACTGTTTCTCATTAATCTTGTTACATTCTGCTCTCTCGACTGGTATCATTATCGTCATTATCATCCCACGCTAATGTATCTGGAAACCAGCTAGGACGGACCCCCCTCCCTC